>NC_085879.1:37508705-37538705 GCF_034702125.1 Engraulis encrasicolus | reverse complement strand
TTTGGTGCAAAGGGGTCAGTTGTCCCAGGCGCAAGGAGTAAAGGGGGGGGCTCAGAATTGGGGTCCTCGTAAAATTGTATGTATTGAGTGGGTGGGGGGGCCCTTTCAGATGACTTTGTCCTGGGCCCAGCCATAGCTGTCAGCGGCCCTGGCTGTGTGTGCTGTGCTAGGGCAGAGAGGCACTGAAAGGCTGAGAGAGAGGAAGCGAGGTGCCAACGCGAGCAGCAGAAGGCATGGATCGTGCTGGTGCCCGCTGTGCAGGGGGTGTTGTGCAGCTATACCCTGCAGGGATCTTGATGTTTCTTGGGGGCCCCAAGGCTATAACGAGGGTGTCGGGACTTGGAAGTGTTGACAAACTTACTTTTACTTTTTGAATATAATTTGCTGTAGATGTGAAAATGTTTGCACTTATGCAGAGCACTGTAGTTTCATAACACTGTCGTTCTGTCAGTGAAATGGTGTATTAGCCCCCGAAAAGATTTTGCAAGCATACAAGTACTACTACGCTACGACACTACACAGAGTGTTTAGCAATACATTATGACTATAAAAGTATAGGGTTAATCCTTCAGGCATTACATTTTGTTGACCCTGTGTAAATTAATGGATTGCATTGACCCCCGTTGTGCAGAAGTGTAGGCTAGGCTACTCACTGCTTTTTGCATGCTCCTAAGGTTACTACGGGCATGTCATTTGTAGACAACCCTTACCTTGGGGTGTAACCATTTAAGCACTGTTAGAAAGCAGTTGCTGTTCTGTTGTCTTGTTTGTTGCATCTGACTTATTTCTGTCTTATCTCCCATTACAACTCCATAGGCATGATAACACTCAGTGAATGCAAGTGCTCCCAATCCGTTCTATTCAAGTTAAACCACAGCAGTGACCATGCACTTTCTAACAACAATAGAAGTCATGGATGTTTGCCTGTGGCCTGATGGGAGCGTACCTATGTTCCCTGGGTCCTATGTTCCCCGTGTCCTATGTTCCCCGGTCTTTGTATGGGACCGGGGAACTTAGGACCCTTTTTCTAAAAAAAGGTCCTATGTTCCCCGCATTGTATTTGACAAGGGGATGAGGACTAGGATGCTTGCACATGCATATTTTTGGTTGTCAAGCGTATTTCATGGCAAGTTTGCGCACAGTGGCAGCCTAACCCTAACCGTAACCCTAAGCCTAACCCTAACCCTAAACGTAACCCTAACAACAACCCGTGCTCGCCATGCGGCAGCAGTCCACTTGGAATCAGCGGGGAACATAGAACCCTATTTTGAAAAAAGGGTCCTATGTTCCCGGTAGAGGGAAACATAGAACCCAGGGAACTTAGGACCCAGGGAACATAGGGATGACCCCGGCCTGATGCAGTAGCCTGTACAATCACTCTCGGTGGAGTCTACATTCGCTTCTGTGCAGACAACTGCCAAGACTGACTACTGATCTCGGCTAGCACCTCAAAGCACATCTTTTCAAAGAAGTCTTTGGCTGTTCGTCGCTTAACCCCACAGACTTCCTGTATACACACAAGCATGCCATGCATGCCATGTAGTGTGACTTGAAAGGTGCTATACAAAACAAAGTCACTATTATAATCCTTATTTTTATTAGACTAGAGGAGGAATCCATTGTGTGTGTCTCTGTGCAGTGAAGTGCAGAGTCATACTCACAGGACGCAGAGCCAGGACTGCTGGTACCGCACCCCAGTGGCCGTGGCTGTCACCCCCTGGATGGTCTCTGTGAGCAGGTGCACTGTGGTGACAAGAACAGAAGCAGAGAGTAGAGAAGGTGAGACTCAAACTACAGCGGTGAGATTCAAAGTAGAGAGGTGAGACACAAATGACACTCTTTCAACACTAAAATAAAGTGTTACCGACTTAACAGTGTTGAAAGAGTGTCAATGACACTCTTTCAACCTTAGTAAGGACCTGGTAGGCCTAAGTGTTTGCTTTGTACATGCCTTACAAGTTACTTATGCAGGCATTAACATTGTATGTATTAGTACTTATAGATGTGTCCCTAAAATAAAGTGTTACCGTTAAGTCTTTGCCTGGCTGCATGGTTCACACACCACCAGACCAGGGATGGAAATAAGCACCCGTCCACCTGCCAATGACGGGTAAATTTCAGTGGTGACTGGTAAATTTTTCAACCCACCAGTCACTTTGACTGGTAAAAACAGTGAGTGACTGGTAGATTTTGAAATCTACCTGCCACCGTGACTGGTGGGGAAAAAACTTAAGTTCCACCCCTGCACCAGACCATACCATATCACAAGTCTGTCAGATTGGAACGATTGTGCAAAGCAGCATGGGATTTCCGAAGCTAGCAGCTAGATCTGCTGTGTGCTCTTGTTTTCAGGAGCTTTTTCTCCCTCTCTGGTGGGAGCCAAATAGTTGGCCTACTCACAAGACCTAATGTGCACAGTTAAGTTTACATTGCTAATTAAACCCTTAGAGAGTTATCTCACTCTCTAAGTTGAATTTAAGGATACTGTATGTCCACTATTTAGCACATATAGGCCTACTGTATATACCCCATTTTCTAAGTTGCACTACATGCAACAGAGTTGTTCTCACAATTTTTCAAAAAAATGCTTGCCGGTACTTGACTTATTTGGATTTTGTCTCAACCAGCTTTATAGAGGCCATCTGACATATCTGTTCTTAAAATAGGTACAGTAAATGTTGCCATGTTCATACAACACTTGTGGTAGGGAGTCAAATCTGGGAGAAAAAGAGAGAGAAGGAGTATTCGTATAGGGCCTACTATCAAAGGTGTAGGTTTGGCTCGAAAAGTGGTGGGGACATTTCAATCGCAAATGGTCCGGATATGCTGTTTTTGCATTATATTTGTGAAAGAATGGTAGGGACAAGCTAGGTTTATCTGGAAAGTGGTATGGACATGTCCCCACCGTCCCCCCCTAAAATTACGCCCATGCCTACTATAAAAGCTCCCTTGTTGTGATGTAATGTGTGAAAAAATGGCACAATGTTTAGACCTGTAAGCTGTAAGGTCTTTGTGAGGGAGCCTTTGTGGTGTGCAAATACTCCTTCTCTTTTTCCCCCCTTTGCATCATTTTACATTCTGCACCCATGGCAATTTGCTTTTTTTTGGGATGTGCACACCTTACAATATTAGATAGTCAAATTGAACACACTTCCAGTTGGTCTTACTCTCTATGTTGAATTAACTTTGCAAAATATACTGATGTCACTTTATTTTAGGGTTACATATATTAGCACTAACTCTAGTTCTCACTGATTTCAGTCAATGACATGTAAGTGACAGGAGGCATTATATAGCAAGGAATGGACGTAAACTTCTCAATAACGGTGGGGTGGTGAGATGTAATTTTTTCATATACCAATTAGTTTTAATTGGTAGGCCTATAAATCATACCATATACGGTATAAAAAATATTTTGCTTAGTACATGCCTTACAAGTTACTTACACAGGCATTAATATTGTATGTATTAGTGCTAATAGATGTAACCCTTAAATAAATTTTTACCAATATACTTGTGTGTTCTCATTTTCAGGAGACTCAGGGGATTGTGTGGCAAGAAGAAAAAGTGGAGACGAGGATGCGAGGAGGGCCAAATGCCATTGCATGGGTGGCACGCCACCACACGCTTGTTTTTCTTGCCATCGCAACATGGCGTCTTGTTCTTCGTCTTGTCTTTGGGAGTGTTTTGTTTTCCCCTCTGGCATCAGAAATATGTCAGATGGCATCCCTGCAGTGCTGATTAGCATAACAGACTATGGTGTGAAAATATTTGCAAGAAATGAGCGAGATACTAAACACTTTCTGGAAAGGCAGATCAGTCAGCGAGCTTTAGACTGCTAATATTCATCGTGCTGTTTTGTTTTGGGTGCTTTCGATGATGTGCCATGCAAATGAAGTTAGCCTTCTTTCACATTCAGCTTGGTGGACCACAGCCAGTGTGCATCATTCACTCTTAATCCAAAAATCCAAACAGGTGCTGTTTCTCTCTCCAACCCGCGCACACACTCACACCCCTTCTCTGAGAATTTCAAATTCAAAGACATTTGAATTCATGTTCAATGCTTACTGCTCATGCACCGTTACAACATGCTTCCCAATGAACAATAAGATTCCATCTTAGCTGTTGGCTTGGCATGGTAAACATGGAACATGGTACAGACACAAAAGCACAGATATGGCAACCACGTGGACAACAGCCCAGTATGAAGAATGCCATTGGCCTTTTATACCAAACACCCTGCTAAGTTCCTTTGAACACCCTGTAGTTGTACCCCACCACTCAAACATCACCTTTACCCCTCTAAATTGCCCGTCTTAAATTTGTCCCCGCACAATTGAATTCTTAGCAGATAAGCTCTTAGCTGTCAATTAGCCATATTTGTCATTCAAATGGACAGCAAAGAAAATGTTTAACCAGTTAAAACACTGTGTTATAAATGTGCTGTTACCAGAATGGCAATGGCCGAGTCATAGTGCATTACTACATCTGTTATGTCATAGTAGAATAATACTATGGCAATTAACCTTTAAATAACTAATGCAGCATGTCACTGGTGGTATGGCATGCATTATGGGGCTAATTGGCTCCTACTTTGAAATAACCTGATTATCATCGACTTTCAAATCTCTTCGAGACTTGGTCTGACCAAGAGCTTAACAATTAACGTTTCCCAAATGGCACGGTTGACCCGCCTCCCTAGGTTTGCTACTGGTTGACTGGTGTCTGACAAAGTGGATGGAGTTCCCGATTATTCGGGAGATCAGAAACGTGATTTACATTGCTCTTGGCCTGACTAGAAGCAACACAGAAGGTGCTGCGTCACTAGGAGGGCGTGGCCTGGATAACTTAGAACCCCCTCAAGCCTCACCATTTTAGCGCATTTTGGCATTTTTTGAGAACCTTTTGGGCGGGATTTGATCAGACACATCTGGCAACACTGCTCACCATTAGCCCCCTTTCCGCCGGCGTCGGTGAAGATCCTGGCGAGCACGTCGTCCATGTTACAGCTGGCCTGCCCCTCGTCGGCCATGTGCTGCAGCATGCAGCGCAGCACCCCGTCCAGCGACGCCGCCTTCTCGTCCAGCAGGATGGAGGCCTGCGCCAGGAAGCCGTCCACGTCCCTCAGGGCACGCACCTCCTCCCCGAAGTTCATCAGTTTCACATACTGTACGGGAGAGGAGAGGGTTGGGAGAAGAGATGGAGGAGAGGAGAGGGGAGAGGGAGGAGAGGAGAGGGTTGGGAGAAGAGATGGAGGAGAGGAGAGGGGAGAGGGAGGAGAGATGGAGGAGAGGAGAGGGTGGGGAGGAGAGATGGAGGAGAGGAGAGGGGAGAGGGAGGAGAGATGGAGGAGAGGAGAGGGTGGGGAGGAGAGATGGAGGAGAGGGTATATGAGTGAAAATAAGTAGACAATTAGCATTGATAAAAGTTAAACGCAACTCCTAGATGGTGGGGGAGGAGAGATGTGTAGGATGGGGGGAGAGGAGAGAGGTGAAGTGGGTATATCGTACTGTCAATAAGCATTGATAAAATACCGGTACAACTCCTGGAAGTTAAACAGTTTCACATACTGTGAAGGGTTTAGAGGAGAGATGGGGAGGATGGGGAGAGAGAGCGGCTATACTGCACTGTAACCAATTAGCATAGAGAAAACTCCTGGAAGTTTAGAGGGGGCTGCCCATTGGTACATCTTCAATATAGACAGTAGACGAGTCAAGTATAGGCTATAGTATGGAAATGGCTTGTATGCGTTATATGAGGGGCCAGTTTAACCCCTTAAGACACATCATTATACATTTGCTGTAACCAGAATGCCAATGACCAAGTCGTAGTGCATTACTAAAGGCCTTGTGTTATTAGCGTAGTACTATGGTAGGCTACTTAACTTTTCAATGACTATAACAGTGTACCACTGATGGAACAGCGTGTGTCATGGGGCTACGGCAAAAGTGTTTTGGTTTTTTTGTTCCAGTCTGATCCTGAGTGTTTACCATGTGGCCGCTTATCACAGTGAGTGATTCACCGAAAAGTGGCTATAGCATTCTGTAGCAAATTAGCATTCACAAAACACAGCTCATGAGCACCACATAAAGGGTGGAGATGATTGAAGTGAGAGGTAAATGGAGGGGAGCAGGATAGCCTATGCAGACGCTGATCAGCGCAGTGGTTCTCAAACTTTTTCCATCATTCCCCCCTTCAGAGGGTCTGAATGCTTCCGAGCCCCCCCAAGCAACAGCAGTACTCGCGCAGACTGATTTTGCGATCGCTGCGCAGAATCAAAGGAAAGGTGATGACTGGTGAAATTAAACAAAGAGGGACTGCAGTCGCAGTGTGTTAATTTCCTATGCTATTCAAATTCATGACAATTAATAATATAATGTTGGTGAGGGCTTGAAACTTATTGACTTATTGGCGAGACAGGAAATCATTTTCGTTAGGGAAAAAACCCAAAATCAGATGTCACACGCCCCCCCTGAGATGCCTCCGCGCCCCCCAGGGGGGCTTACGCCCCACTTTGAGAAACACTGGATTAGCGTGACTCATAACCTACTAAGAGGCTACTGTCGTGGAGGAAGTGGAGAGGAGAGGGGTTGATGACCGCTCACCCTGAAACATTTCATTTCAATGACTCACTTAAGCAGGCTGTGATGCAGTTACATGCGAGGAAATATTCTGGTTTTAAATGGAATACTACTGGCAATATTCAATTTGCACATGCCTCCATTCCCATTCCAAATGTGGTGGCCATATTGAGGGAATATTCCGGTAGCACAATGGTCCTCCACACAGAGCAATATTCCGGAACTTCTTCTAAACCCAAAACTGATTATAGCAGCTGGCAGGCCTCACTCAGGGTTCCTTAATTATGTTGAGGATGCTGGTCCAAATAAAACACTTCAAATTCAACAGAAATTTGCACCTCGAAGCACCTCGCATCATTTTTTTTTTCACAAAAAAGTGATGCAAGGTGTGCCCTTTTCTGTTGAATTTAAACCAAAAACTGAAAATATTCCGTTTGAAACCAAAATATTCCTGCCATGTAACTTCACCAAGATGCTCTCTTAAAACAGGCTTTTATACTTTGATACTTAATTGTAAGTATGTTCGTCAAGTTATTAGGACATGCAAAAATGCCCTTTAATACAGGCACACACACCAGACATATGCACAGCTGATATTAGAGACTATACGTGTATATAAAGTGGTCTTATTCTGGACGCCTCTGCAAAGTTCCATTTCAATCTAGAGTGTTCAAAATAGGCCTAAAGGTCAGGCCTGAGTAGAACATCTAATTAAGTCTGTCTAAAATGTTACAGTGGTCAGTTACTGTGAAAAGACTTACTTTTCTTGATGTGTTCAGGAGACCAAATCCTGATTCATCACAATCTACAAGGAAAAGGCAAGGTGAGAGAAAATGTGTGTGTATGTGTGTGTGCGTGCGTGCGTGCGTGCGTGCGTGCGTGCGTGCGTGTGTGTGTGTGTGTGTGTGTGTGTGTGTGCGCGTGCGTGCGTGCGTGCGTGTGTGTGTGTGTGTGTGATAGAGACAGAGAGAGAGAGGGAAAGAGAGAGAGAGGGGGAAACAAGAGGGTAAAACAAAAGAAATGGTGCATTATTTATCAAACAGCTTGCATTACAATCCCCTCTCATCCTCGGATGACAGGAGGCCTCTAAGGACAGCGAGAGAGAGAGAGAGAGAGAGAGAGAGAGAGAGAGAGAGAGAGACAGAGAGACAGAGAGACAGAGACAGAGAGACAGAGAGAGAGACAGAGAGAGAGACAGAGAGAAAACACAAGACAAGTCATTAGCTGTTCCGTGCCTGTCGAGTTGAGTGGAGCGTTGTGGCTGTGGCCTGGTGCCAGGACTTATGGAGGAAGAATTTCTCACCGCCTGTCGTGTCGTCAACAGTGAATAAAGGCACCCTGAGCCCTGAGCCCTGTGCCGGAGCCAAGTTGGCTTATTTCTCAGAACACACAGCTTTACGGTTTGCAGGGGCGGATCTAGCCATTTTGGGGCCCTAGGGCAACATATAAACATGGGCCCCTCAAAAATCATAGACATACATTTCTGTGTTCTGGTGCTATTTTAGTGTTTTATTGCTTTGTGTCTATCTTTGATTACTTCACATAAGTGGCAAATAAAGGTCATGCCTATTTTTTGTGTGTGTTTACCGCTACTGGTGTGACAGTTGGGGCCCCTATGGAGGACTGATTTGGCCGGGGCCCCAGGCAATTGCCTAGGTGTGCCTAATGGAAAGTCCGCCTCTGACGGCTTGATCACTGGGCTCATTCCACCTCCCTCCTCCCTGCCTCCCTCCTCCACATGACAAAGCAGAAACCTGGCAACCGCATTCTCCCTGGTGACATCACACACACACACACACACACACACACGCACACACACACACACACACACACACACACACACACACACACACACACACACACACACACACACACACACACACACACACACACACACACACACACACACACACACAGACTCAGCAGAAACCAGTGTATAGGGCACAAGTAGTACTGTACAGCTAACTTCTATTCAAACTATATTGGAACCAGTGAAGTGTGGATTTATTTATTTTTTGGCAGAGGTTTCTGTTTGGAGGTGGCGAGGGTGCCTAGATGTACATTGTACAGTAGCCTACATCAGTGTTTCCCAAACAGGGGCATGTGTACCACTAGGGGTAACTGAGGGGTAATTAATTCATGGGGGTGCATGGAAAAATGTCATACGGTAGCAACAACTGTATGGCACACAGTTACATTGGGATAGAGGAGGAGATATAGAGCAAGATATTGAAGGTTTTTTGTCTTGTCTATACAAGACAAAGCAAGGTCGGGAAAACACTGGCCTACATGACAGTGGGATGAATGGAAGGGTTGGATACAGTGCCCAGAAGGTTGCTATTTGCTTGCTGGGTGGCTGGGGGCTTCTCCTGGCAGAGCTCAGCTGAGTTGAGCTGAGCTGAGTACGTCTGGCTGCCTTGCTGTGCCAAGTCACCAAAGAGAGCGGCACTTTAACACAAGAAAGCTGTTTATGATGTACAGTATAACCTGACTTACAGCATCTGGCTGTGTTCCGGCTGTGTTCCGGCTGCATTCCGGTTTCCTCAGCCAGAGGCGGTTTTACTAATAGGCAGACTAGGCAATTGCCAAGGGCCCCATCAAAAACGCCTACTGCAGGCCCCCCCCCCAACGGTCAGCCTCGTCATGGGAAATGCCAGCAAAAACAAGTCAAGAGGACCCCATTTATATATTTCGACTAGGGCCCCCGAAATGGATAGAACTGCCACTGTCCTCACCGAACCATCTGAGGAACAGAAAAATATTGCTGAACTAATGAGCCAATCAGGATCGCCGGGTGTAATTTTCTAAAAATGAGCGCTGTCATGGCTCTTCTTCCACCAGTCTATCTCAGCTGCATCACCGGTCGAGTTCAATGTGAGTAACGGAAGTGGCAAGTCAGTAAAGATGAGGACAGGTTGTTAATCCAATCACATGCAGTGATTTTTGGTGAGGAGCATCAGTCAAAAACGTGTCAGTTGTGAGGGGTTCCCAGATAGGATCGCGAAGACGAAGACGAAACATACCAACTGGGAACCCAGTCCCACAAGCACCTGCAATTCAATGGCCGTGTTCATGATGGTGCATTGCTGCCATTGCTGTGCACCGCACATGCACACTTCGCCATTTCAATGCATTCTGGTTCGAATTTTCCAACCAGAATGCATTGTAATTTCGCATTGCGAATGCATGCTGCGCAGACTGCACAGCAATGCACCATCACGAACGCGGCCACTGAGTGTCCCCATGCATTCACGTACCTGAGATGCTCAGGTCATACTGGTTGTCAAAGGTGTGCGTGAAGTCAGACGTGGGGCTGGGTGAACCCTGCTGTCCATTTTTGCCTCCATCCTCATCATGAAGTTCTGACAGGATAAAAAATCAGCCATGTTGTTATTATCACACACACACACACACACGACACATTTACACATTTACATCTACATGAACATTTTACATATATTCAAATAAAAAAAACCCACATTCTCTCAAAACAGTATAATATTGTTTTACGTAACATGATGAACCACTTTAATTGCAAATTTATACCATCAAAAATAAATTGTCAGCAAGGGCAAGGTATGATGTGGAAACAGCCATTATTTATACGGGGGTGTGTGCTTATAGCTCAGGAATCGTTCCCATAATACCATCTGTTTAAAACAACAGCTCACGTAGCAGGCTAATAAAAAATCCACTCCAAACCAGACACCCAGAGCAATATAACAATAGCCAGTTCTAATAAATTCTTCCATCGCATGGGAGGGAATGCTTATGACGTAGGGCGTCTGTTCTGTTCGAGGTACATACTTACGTAAAGAAAGAGGGGATAGGTGGAAGGAGGGAGGAAGAGAGATGGAGAGAGAGAGAGAGAGAGATTAAAAGAGAGAGGTAGAGCAATCTGTTTTGATTTCACAAAGAAAGAGGTGAGAGGGAGGGAGGGAGAGAGGGAACGAGAGAGAGAGATCGTGAGAGAGAGATACAGAGAGAGACAGAGACAGACAACAGAATGATGAAATGGGTAGGGCAGACTACTGAGTTCTGTTTCAATTCTCTACCACGCTTCAAAAGTGATCAAACTCATCACTCAATATATCATTTCAAAGAGACATGCCGTTAAGAAGGATAATTTTATAAGAATACATATCTTTTTTATATGTTTTTAGACACTCAACAGAAAAAAACTCTCTTCTATAGATGCCCTACTCACCCATTTCCTGAAAGAGGTATCCATTTTTAGATCTCCCTGAGGCTGGAGCTTCTGCAAGACAACAAAGCAGTCATGATACATTAATAAAAAAAACATCTTCAGTCCTACAATGTCACAAGACTAGTAGATAGTTGCACCATACTGTCTATTTGTTTGCTCAAGAGAACATAACAAATCACACGTCATATATAGCCAAGGGCGATGATGAAAGCAGTAATAACAAATAAAAAGAAAAACAGCTTTGTTCGCTTGGCATGTGTACTCTCTCATCCCGATAATAAAGTCTATGGAATTGTACTGCACGTTCCACAATGCATTCTGCTTCTGTAGTCTGAGTGTTATGGTGTCTGTGTGTGAAAGGTCTGGGTGAGGGCATGTGTGTGTGTGTGTGTGTGTGTGTGTGTGTGTGTGTGTGTGTGTGTGTGTGTGTGTGTGTGTGTGTGTGTGTGTGTGTGTGTGTGTGTGTGTGTGTGTGTGTGTGTGTGTGTGNGTGTGTGTGTGTGTGTGTGTGTGTGTGTGTGTGTGTGTGTGTGTGTGTGTGTGTGTGTGTGTGTGTGTGTGTGTGTGTGTGTGTGTGTGTGTGTGTATTTATGTGTGTGTGTGTGTCTGTCTGTGTGTGCGTGTGTATGTGTCTGTGTGTGCCCACACGTGTGTGCGCATGTGCCGTACCCTGGCCATATAACTCATGTGACAAAAAAGGCACATAGCTCTGAGACAGGACATGGCTGTGCAGGGCCGCTGGCAGCTGTGGTCAGACCCAGGACGTCTGAAACCCCCCCCCACCCCAGCCAACACATACAGAGTAATAATTAGGACCAGGGCTCTAAATGAACACCTGCCAACCGGCCAAATGCTGGTGAAATTTCAGTATATAGCCGGTATAATACACTAACTGACTAGCCACTTTGACCTTGATTAGTGAGTGTGTGTTTGGCTAGTAAGATTAACCTCTACTAGCCATTTTAGCAGATGATTAAAAAAAAGTTAAAAGTTAAAAAGATTTTAAAAAGTTAATATGAAGCCTCCCCTCTCCGCTGACCCAGCTGACCCAATTCTGGGCCGGCCGGGTCCCCCTTTTCCCTGGGCCTGGGACAACTGACCCACTTGTCCCTCCCCACTGTTGGCTTCCCTGTGTGCGCATGTGCCGTACCCTGGCCATATAACTCATGTGACAAAAAAGGCACATAGCTCTGAGACAGGACATGGCTGTGCAGGGCCGCTGGCAACTTTGGCCGGACCCCCCCCAGCCAACACATAGTACAGAGTAATAATTAGGACCAGAGCTCTAAATGAAAACCTGCCAACCCGCCAAATGCTGGTGAAATTTCAGTTTGGCCGATATAATAGACTAACTTACAAGCCAATTTCACCTTGATTAGTGAGTGTGTGTTTGGCTAGTAAGATTAACCTCTACTAGCCATTTTAGCAGATGATAAAAAAAGTTCATTTAGAGCCCTGAATAGGACCTAATATTAAGCCTCCCCTCTCCTCTCCACTGACCCAACTGACCCACGTGCATACGCAAGCAAAAGGCCACTGGCATGCAGGTCAGATGAAAAGCTTTTTAAAGACACACATTCCTTACCACCAGCGCCAAGAAGTGGCCCTGTGTGTGTGTGTGTGTGTGTGTGTGTGTGTGTGTGTATGTGTGTGTGTGCGTGTATGTGTGTGTGTGTTCTACCATTTTCTCAGATTGCACCTAGCTACAATGTCACTTGTTAGGCCTATCATTAAACCAATGAATGTGCATATTTTGAAGAACTTGATACAATATTGCACACTGTGCAGAGCATGGTACAATCAAAGTGTGCAAGTCATAGGGTCTCTATCCAAAGTCAACTGGCTATGGGGTTGTCTGTGTGTAGCCTAATCTGCAATTGCACTTGGTGTTAATACACAACCGAAGTGCAAAAATTGTATGGGAATGCACACAGTGTGCATGTCACAAACAAATGTGTGCGTCGGTTTAAAAAAAAAAAAAAACTCTTGTCTAATTGTTGTGCAGCCGAAGTCAAAGTGGGGCATCCCATATACAATCTCTCTCTCTCTCTCTCTCTTTCTCTCTCTCTCTCTCTATCTCTCTCTCTCTCTCTCTCTCTCTCTGCAAATGAGAGACAGACCAACGACATCAAATGCGTGCCCTGTGAGACTTCTCCTCAGCTGGCCCTCCTGTAGTGGATGTCTCCACCTCCCCACTAAGCTCAGGCATCTCCCTACGGATTGGTTGTTGTGATCACTCTCTCTCTCCTTGTTGCTGCCTGGTGTGTATGTTAGAGAGTGTGTGTGTGTGTGTGTGTGTGCGCGTGTGTGTGTGTGTGTGTGTGTGTGTGTGTGTGTGTGTGTGTGTGTGTGTGTGTGTGTGTGTGTGTGTGTGTGTGTGTGTGTGGTGGGGGGGATGGGTATCCTGTTAGCAGACTCCACTGTACTTCCCAGTGCTGACTGTGCTGTCCTAGCCTGGGGGGGGTGTTGACAGGCATATGCAGGGGCATCGTACAGGCAGGGGCGCCTCCAGGTGGTGGCTAGTGGTGGCTACCGCCACCACGTGATCACTCTCAGCCACCACGTTAGCCACCACAACAAAATCTGTTAAACTTGCTAGCTGGCTTGCATGGCTTGTAGCATTAGCTAAACTACAACTCCCAGCATGCACGATAATAAGCTACGCTAAGTAGACCCGCCCCTCCCTCGAGTCGAGAGACGTGACGTGAGCTCTTCATTTCTCTTCAGTTGCGTCGGCCGGGCACGGGCAGGCTGCGTACAGCAGTGAGATGGACAACAACAAAGGTGTCAGTCTGTAAATAAATGATTTACAACGTTCTCTATGCTCCGTTTTTGAAAGGTTATGGTCTATATTTGATTACAAACGGTGTCTTAAGGACTTCAAACTGGTTGTTACTAGGAAATGGCATTTTAGCCTCCTGCAGCTAACTGAAATGCTACTTCAAAAAACGAACTGCTGGTTTAACATTTCACACTTATAAACTGTCCCCAAATACTTCGTTTTGAATGCTAACTTGCTAAGCCCTTCTTTAGGCTACAAACACAGTCGAACAACTTGAAGATGTATTGATGGTTGCTGAATCAATATTGAATCTCTGCTGTTTTGTTGACAAAACGTCTGAGGTCCTCCCCTTTGCTAGGTCACATTAGTAGCAGTAAATTATAGAAAGCTAGTTCTACCCTTGCACATTCTCTTCATGAATGTCAGCAGGGCTGCCATTAATGAAAGCATAAGCAAAATGTTAGCTTCATTTGTTTGAAAACTGCTATTTTTGCAGACCAGATTCATGAAGATGTATTTGTATGTGTGTGAAAACCAATATGCCTCAGCTGATATGATTTTTTATTTCAGGTGCCAATTGAGCAAGGCACCCACTGGGAAAATGTAGGCCCTGTGTCAGTATGAGAGACACTTTTTCTCCACGTGTGTGTGTGTGTGTGTGTGTGTGTGTCTGTCAACTTGTGACATTTTATATTATTATTTTTTTAATTGATTGACAGTACTATATAAATAGTAAAGTATAGGCTATCATATCATACACAATGTGCTTGAGATTGAGAAAATATAGAAAATACTGTAAGACTGTAGGCCTACATAACTAATCCTAATAATAAACAAAACGGCTATCTAGCCTATCTATCTAACAACCCCAGTAGGCCTACCGGTATATCAATACATGTGTGGGGGTTTTCGTCGTCGGGTATGCCACCTCAAGATTTTGCCTAGCTCCAACTAGCCACCCAGAGGATTTATTTCTGCTGGCGCCACTGCGTACAGGGGGGTACAGGGGAGTGACTGAGTTACCAGGGCCCCATGTATATAGGGGGCGCACACAGTGTCTGATTTACTGTATGTAGCTGGAGGGGGGGGGGGGGTTGTCCATTGGAGCTGATTGTACATAGGCCCACAATTTGCTGCTACACCCCTGGGCATACGACCCGCAGTGTCAGGGGCTTGGTACAGGGACTGGACTGGACTCTGAGCAAAAAAAAAAACAGGCCAGGCATTACTGGCATAGGCCAGCCTCTCACCCCTGATTATTATTATTATTTAATTTTTTTATGTGACTGTACTGTACATTTAGCCAACGCTTTTATCCAAAGCGACTTATAACGAGGACATACCAAGCAAGTACAGATGTCAGGTGTCAGGTGAATTTAGGGTACCGTAGTAAACAAGTTGATGTAGAACAACGTATGCATGCAGCAATATATACATTGTGGAGGACCTATTGATGCACAAGCAAGACCATGCACAGGGTTATATATGGTAATGGATGAGTAGATTTGGTTTTGTTGTGCAGGGAAACCGCTGAACTCCCCCCATCCCCCCCGCGCCCCGACTGTCCGCCACTAGGACAATGCCCATCATTACAGATGACCAGTCCATCCCCGGCATGGATCTTTCTCACGAGCTGTGAGCAGAGGGGTTAGTTGGAAAACCCTTCAAATGTTTGTGCTGCTCCATGTCGACTTTGATGACACACGCTGCGCGGCATTTCTTAAAAACAACCAACCCCCTGCTGTGGTTTGTTGCAGAGATTTGTTTTCTAGAAATACAGTCAATTTTGGAGTTTATTCCTTCTTCCCAAAACATTGCCTCTTTTTTATTCATTTTCGAGACGGGGGTTGAAAAGTAAACCTAGTAAGGTGAACTGAACAGTGTGGTGCCTGTCTGACTCCCAATATTGCTACTTTCTTCCAGGCGTGAAAATAATTAAATTGTTATACCAGCTAGTAGGCCTGCCGAAACGGGGGGGGGGGTCGGACGTTTTTTGTCCTAGGCCCAGGCAAGGCTGCTGGCGGCCCTGTCAGCTAGCATTAGCATAAAGGCTGCCGGTGCGCCGCTGTGCTCACCTATTGTGCACCTGAGTGTGATGATTTGCATCCAGACAAAGGGCTGCAGGCGCGGCTCCGCCCTGCCTTTAGGGGGGAACGACTTGCGCTTTCACCGCATGCTGTAAAACAGCCAAGCCATGTTTTGTTGTGAGCGCGGCACGCTCTCTTTCTCTCTAAATACCATGCCAACCTATTATTATATCTGAGTACTCATACAACCCCCCGCAACCGGCTCTCTACATGATTGTCATGCATGCATTTGGTTATTTCATTTCTATTCACTATGCTTTTCTTTGCGAGACTATTGTTGATTAGCCGCTGCAGGGTGCACTTATTATGCAGGACCGAAACATTACCGACATACCTGAATGCACATCATTTTCTAGTTGACAATTGTGTTGCATTTGTATGAATACATAATGTATAGCCGTATGTATATACATGTATGGAATGTGGTAATGTGGGCAAGAAAAGGTAGTAGTTGTATAGCTGACACACATACTAATGAATATAGGCCTACGGAAAAAAACCATCACATGCAGGGCCGGATTAAGATGGCCTGGGGCCCCTAGGCTAACCCCCAAACCCCTCCCACACACACACACACACACACACACATTGTGGTGTCCCCCCCCCCCCCCCCTGGAAGGCAAATTTCACGACAAATGTACATAGATAGTGTCATAATGACCTACAAATGAACTGTTCTCGACACAACAGATTAATTTTTCAACATTGCATCTTTGTCACAATCCTTAAATCTTTCCCTTTTGGCCAATCAGGGGGGCTCCTGGTAGGTGGGGGCCCCTAGGCTGCAGTCATAGGCCTATCTAGCCTGTGCGTGTGTGATCTAGCCCTGATCACATGATACAAGGAAGGGAGGGATCTGGGGGAAGCAAGGCAACTGTCAGTTGTTGTTATTGCCACATATTTTTTTTAGTGAAGAAATCAATCACATTGAGTTCTTGTGCAACACCATGTCATGCATGCAGATGGCATCCACTGTTATTATTCTGATATTCTGAGTTTATATAAAATGCAATCGCCAGAGATACTGTAGGCCTATATAGCACAGTGCTGGGTAAAAAATGAAGCTTTGTGGGTTGGGAAATGTGTCACACCACACCGGAGAGTAAGCCTCTTAGTGTCAAAGAGCAATGATTACAAAAAATACCAGACTAAGTGTCGAAAAGTATTCAAATAAACTGGCTAATGGTGCCACCAATGTTTCAACAAATCGGGGGAAAAAGAACACGATAAACCCAGTATCAAAAAATGACAGCGAGCCGAGGCTGAGAATGAAAACTCTCAGGATATTGCCTTAATTATCAACTCGAAATGACCCCGGCATGAGTGTGCACACCCTTGAAATTGGCCAGATTAGTGTGCGGCTGACATTTTTTCTTGCCATTAATCTTCTTAGCCTGTGCGCTCTCTTTAGCAAATCCATCCAGAACATTTTAACCCATTACAATCTCACGAGACCTCCCAACACAACTCCCTCATGAGACATTTTCTTCTCACGGTCCGACTGCGCTAAGTAAGATACATTTCCATGACTACATGCAGTAGCAGCTCTACCAAATTGGGGAGGGTCATTGGGGAAATATATAGACACGGGTCCCTCTTCAATTATTTTCTCTGGTACACTGTAAAAAAAGCAGCAGTGTTATTTCAACACTAAGGGAGTACTCTGGGACCAAATACACTCTAGAGCAGGGGTTCCCAACCTTTTTCAGCTTGGGGCCCACTTGAAATTTTCAGAAATGTTTGGGGCCCACCTCAGACCCAATACACAATAAAACTGAAATATATAGTCAACAGCAATACACTCACAAATATTATTTTCATTTTTAGAAAATGTTTTCAAGGCCCACTTGGAATACCCTCAGGGCCCACCAGTGGGCCCCGGCCCACAGTTTGTAAACCACTGCTCTAGAGGATGCCAAGTCAACTCTGTAAGAGTTGAAATAACACTGGGAAATCTACTGTGTATTATAACCACGACAGGGTGAAGTGTTGGGGGTGCCCTGGGCCCTGGGCAAGATCTCCCTATTGGTAAAACCGACGCTTTGTCTTGACTACATGCAAAGTCATTTTCCCATAAACAGTCTCTGGCTACACGCATCTGAAGACACTGCCATGGCTACACAGGCACTCACATAGGTGTATAATCTCACTACAGCAGGGGAGGGGAACCTTTTTCATTCGAGGGGACACTTCAAATTCATCCGAACGCCATAGAAGTCCTCCGAGGGCCGTACTATGAAGACAAACCAGGATTTCCCCCAGCAATGTAGGCCTATATTGAAGGCAGCCACCTTTAAAACAGACCACGCCTTCTCTAGGTCCCCTGAATATAAATTGTTTGTATTGCAAATGTATTTTCTAAGATTCCACTACAAAATATGTCATACCGGTATTTCATGTGAAGCTGCATGACATTAGTAGTTTTGGGTAGGGTGCGCACATCAAAGATGCCTGAAGAAGATCCAGCGTGATCGAAACGTTGCTTTTTGAATAATAAAGTTTATTTTTGGAGCTGATCGGCGGTGTGCAGACCTACCTTTTTCAACTAACAAGCTGCATGACATTAAAATTACATCAGGGGCCGGATAAAACGGCCTCAAGGGCCGCAAACGGCCCTCGAGACGTACAGTAGCTTCCCCACCCCTGCACTACAGCATGCCTCTCAGGACACCTCCATGGCTACCAGCACAGCAGGCACAAAAACAGGTGGAGGTGTAGCAGTCAATTGAGATGCAAAGGGACTCAAGTAGTCAAAACTGGTTATGGTGTGAGCCATTCTCACCGGTGGCACACTGTGGTATCATGCGGTTGTGTAAAGGAGACTGTGTGAAATGAATCAGCAGGGGGTCAATCTAGTGGTAACTTCACCCCTCTTCGTCTGAGCTAAAGTAACAAAATAGTGGTGTTTTTGTGTGTGTGAGAGAGAGAAAGACAGTATAAAAAGACAGCTTGATGAAAGCAGAGAGAGGAGGCTGTTATTGTTCTTGCTGTGGTAAACAGGAATGTGGGAGTTGTACACAAGGTTTTTGAGAAACGGCATGTCAAGGTCAATTGTTAGACAATAGTGATGCACCTCATTTGGTCCGCGGTTTCACACAGGATAGAAAAAAATTCAGCACACAGTAACACGAGGACCTTTTAAAAACAAGTATGTGGTCAAAAATGCTGTGTCAATTCAACACCAAGAGAACTCTAGGACCAAATACACTCTTCACTCTCCAAGTGTTGAATTAACACTGTTTTTGTTGTTGTTTTTTCTGTGCAGTGAGATAACAGCAAAGTAACTTGAGGAATCTTTTAAAAACAGACAGTGATGTGCACAGAGGTCTTGCTAAGAGTTAAGGTTTTTGGGTAGTACACTTTAGAATAGGGTTCACTTTCACTTGTCAGCCAGGAGCATAGTGTGTCTCAATCGGGGCTCTAGAGGGGGCGTTAGAGAGCCCTAGGGGGGCATTGAGAAGAAGAAGAAAGCTGAGGGGGGTTGGGGGGCACTGCAAATGGGCGGCTATACAGTAGTCTATTTTCTTTCTTAACCCATTGTGTCCTGGAGCGACATATACGCTGCATTAAGATTCTTGAGATTTGAGCTGTTTTATTAAAAATGTGGGTAAGTTAGACCTGAATGAACATGTTCTAGTGCAACACGTTCTAGCTTTTAAAAGCAACTTATTTCATGTGTGTATGTGCTTCGGAGGTTGAGATATTTAGGTTTTAATAGGGAGAGGGCACCTTTTCTCAAAAAGGGCTTAGGCTTGGGTTAATAAGAAGGGTTCTGACAGGCTCATGATGAGGTCAAGGGGGAGTTGGTTTTAAAATCGGTTGAGAAACATTGCAATAACACAGGCGCATCTTCTCTCTGTATGACGTTTAAGACATGTGTTGAGGTCTTCCATATCAATAGTACATGCCTTACTGCCAGTGAAACAAATGATTTTGCTTAACACATCTTATAAGTCATTTACACAGACAGTTAGACATGGAAAGGGGCTAACCTGAACCTCTAAAATAAAGTGTTACCCTTTTTTAAAAACCAAAAAGTCAGAGGATGTTCGCACATCAGTAGCACAGGTGCTGGACCAAACACAAAATAACTGAAAGGAAAGTTAAGGTCTGCAACACTGTTTGATGCTGCCAAAATGCATCAAATTTGGCAGCATCAAACAGTGTTGCGGACCTTTACTTTCCTTTCACCCATTTTTTAAAAAATCCACTTTGAATGTTTTGCACCCAGGGGACTCCCCAACACTGTGGTTTTGTAAGATACATATTTCCTGTCCATCGCCAACCCAACCCCGCCTGCTGAATCTTGATTTTGCAAGCTGCGGCACGGCACGGCAGCACTTCCCGTTTTAATGTGCGACATTATCACTTTTACAACGGCATGGTCAATATTGACAAACACATCTGGGGCGACATGCTGTTAGAAAGCCGTGCCAGTCACACACCACACCGTGCAGTGCTAACAGAACTGTACTCTCTCTCTCTTTCTCTCTCTCTCTCTCTCTCCTTCTCTCTGTCTGTCTCTCACTGTTTCTTTCTTCCACCCACATACACATACATGTGCGCACGCACGCGCACGCTCACACACACACACACATACACTGTTACACACACACACACACACACACACACACACACACACACACACACACACACACACACACACACACCGGTATACACCATGCGGTTTCCACGTGTCACACACACAAAGACAAGGTTTCATTCTCCACAACTATGACTAACTCTCTTACCATGCCATACCATCCCCCCTTCCTTTCATTATGGCTTTCACAAAACATATGGCAGCGGGAAACTCCACTCCACGTGTAGCTGCTGCTACTGCTGCTGTTACGTTGCTGCCGCCACAAGGTCCCTCAGGTTTCCCGGAAAGACACCCTCCCCGAAATAGCCAAGTTCTTACTCACCACATGGCACAAAGTGAAGCACTTTCTTGCCGTCCATGCCGGGCTCCATACTGAGTTTCTTTTTTTCTTCTTTTTTCAGTTTGTTTAGTCTAAGTCCAGTCCTTTATCCCTTGAAAACTGTGTGTGCTGTGTGTGTGTGTGTGTGTGCTGTGTGTGTGTGTGTGCTGTGTGTGTGTGTGTGTATCCAGGCCAGGGTCAACCCATCATGGTTTTGAGAGTAGTGAGAGAGTGTGTTGTGTCGTGAGTGCTGAGTGAGCTGCTGTGTGGTGTGGAGTGGTGTGGTGTGGTGTGTGCCGTGGTGTGGTGTGGTGTGGTGTGGTGTGGTGTGTCTCCCCTGCTCTCTTCAAGTCAGTCAGCCCCCCTTGTATCGCTCCACTCCACTCACTCAACACAGCACAGCAGCCAGCAGAAGCCTCCTCTCCTCTCCTTTCCTCTCCTCTGCTCTCCACTCTGCCCTGCTCCCACCCCCACCCCCACCCCCACCTCTTACCCTCCCCTCCCTTAACCCTGCCCTGCCTCCTCGCGCCCTCCCTCTGCTATGATCCCTGCCCCACACTGGCAGCCACCACCCCCATTCATGCACACAGCACACTCTTCACGCAATTCTACCAGCCCCTCCTCCCCCCCCCACACCCTGCATCTCCTATGATCCTACCCCCCTACCCTACCCCCACTATTACCCAGGAAAAACCCTGCCCTCCTCCTCCTCCCCTCCCCTCCCTAAACCAGCCGCCACCCTCATTCATGCACACAGCACACTGATTCTTTCTACCACCCCCACCCCCTGCCTCACACCCTTCATCTCCTATGATCTTACCCCCTACCTCCTCCACCCCTCCACTAGCCTAACTATGCCACTGCCTACCTCCCCTACCCATGCCAGATGCCACCCACTTTCATGCACACACTGCACTATGATTGTACCATCTACTGTATGTCCCCCCACCTCTCATTCTCCATTACCTTGACCCTGCCCCCCCTCCCAACGCCCTCCCTTGAGTATGATCTGAACACCACCACCCCCCCCACCCCTGAGCCCTGTCTTCTTCACTCTACTCCTTATGCCAGCTACCCCTTTTCATGCACCACAGTATTCTACTACAACCCAATTCACTGGGCACTAAACTGTGCCCAAACCAAAACAATCCCTAACCACCCTAACCCTAACCTGTCAGTGAGGAAACGGTTTTACACTATTACTTTTACCAATAACAACAAAACTACCCCAGAAAAAGGAGTCAAAACATGTGGGGTCCAGGATTATGAGCCCCAGTGCGGGTCCCAGCATGTGTGTGTGCTCCAATAGCAGTGGCCTCACAAAGTAGGATTGGTGCAGTGCAGTACACACACACACACACACACACACACACACACACACACACACACACACACACACACACACACACACACACACACACACACACACACACACACACACACACACACACACACACACACACAATACAATGTTCAACAGGTGGTCAGTGAACTTTGGCAAGTATTAGTGCTGCCAATAACACGCGACTGTAGACAACAAATTCTATTGACCATGAAACGCATCAAAAATATAATAACAGAGAGATTTTAGAATGAGAGGGGACATATGGCGGCCATCTTGGTGACGCCTCCGGGGTGCTATTTCGCAATTAAGTAGACCAGATCTGAGAGTCAATGGGAAAAATGAATGGGGAAACTGAGTATAGGACGGAGGGGAACCCAGCGGTTGTGAAAACCATATGGTTGAAACGACCGTGAAAAACTGATCAACCTAGACTACTTGGTTGTGTCATACGAGTCAAAATAAAGCTTTTTGAGCCACTTTTCTCGCGGTTTCTTTGACAGAGCGCAGGCGCAGTAGTTCCATAACGGCACGAGAGCAACGGCTTTTCACAACTGAGCATGTGCATAATTTCGCATGCGCCGATGCAGCCAGGTGATTGGATCACTGTCAACGCAGCTCAGCAGGCACATTGGCTCTTGTTACCAGAAAGGCGGGAGATGTGCGGGTAGACGCCATATTTGCGTTACGAATCTTCACCGTTAATTTCTATGTACCTGTCCTATCTCCCCTTACTAGAATATTTCTGATAATAATTATACACAGCAGGACAAGGGAACTCATAAGAAAGAAAAAAAAACAGTCACTGCTGTTGTGCAATTTCCATCATCAGACACCATCCTGTTGAACATAAGTTTAAAACACAGCTTATATTTGGGAAAATTTTTCACAAAGAAATTCTGTGTGCGTTACTTTTTGAAAGCTCCTCTTTTTTTGTCTAGATAACATTGATATCTGGCATTGTGCACAAATGGAAGGGCAATTGAATTTAGATGATCTGTTATGATAAAAAAACGCCGGCGATACCGAGGGACTTTTGTTTGTTTCTTTTCATGAATTGTCTCTGATTTATGTGAGTGGGTTTTAATAATAAAAAAAAAATCTTGGCATGATAGTCTTATACGTCCCAAGACGGTCGAATCAAAGTTCCTCATGATGATAGCTTTGCTCACTTCCTGAGTCAAAATATAAAGTCACAACGCAGTGTAGCGCATCACTTGTATTCATCTGTGAGATTTCATTAGACTAGGTATCATGAGACCACAAAGTAAAAACAATGTTTTCCCCCCAAAGCAGAAGATTGATGAGATAAATGCAACAGGGAAATAGTGTGAAATGTATCTCTACCACACTTAAGTGTCTTTTGATTTTGGGATAATAAACAATCTGATCTACAAAATGGACGCATCTTTTTTTTTGCTTGTTGTAATTGCTGCACATGACAGTGTATCATGTCTGGGTATGTATGACCTTTTTAGTGACAATTACAATTGATTGAATACATTCTGATTGTACTTGTATAATGACAATAAAGACGGTCTATTCTCTATTCTATTCTTTTCTTTTCTATTCTATTCTATTCTATTCTATTCTATTCTTTTCTATTCTTTTCTATTCTATTCTATTCTATTCTATTCTATTCTGTTCTGTACTGTATTCTTGTTTGCATGGCAACTTGTGCATAAGGCCCAAGATAGACATTAGATGGTCGTATGTTATTCTAAAAATACCTAACAGTGTTGGCACTATGAGCACCACCTTCACATCTGGGGGAGCGCAACTACACCTATTGCTCTCTCTCTCCCTGCTGATGATAAATAAACACCTTGAGGATTGTGTTTCAGTAATCACACGGGACATTCAGGGACTTGCTCAGATCAAAATGACTGAACTCAAAATGCTCATGATAAAAAAATTATACCTTTGTGGATCATAGTGATTGAGATTGTGACTTCTTCGGTGTATCTTCCTCTTCTCTCTCTCTCTCTCTCTCTCTCTCTCTCTCTCTCTCTCTCTCTCTCTCTCTCTCTCTCTCTCTCTCTCTCTCTCTCTCTCTCTCTCTCTCTCTCTCTCCCTCCCTCCCTAGGGTGTCCAGGGTGTATCCCTGGTCAGCGTTGCTATTTCATTGCTGTTGCTGTTTCATTGCTGTTGCTGTTTCATTAGACATGTCATTACGTCTAATTTAAGCTGGCCTTTGTTTACCCTTTTCCGTGGAAAGCGTAACCTGTTTGTTGGCTGCTGGTGTGTTCCCTGATCTCCTCCCTCCACCTAGCGCCCTCCATGGAATTCCTGTACAATAATGTAATCTTTCAGGGCATTCCGGCTAATTGCAAAAATGGAGGTTAGATGCCTTGTAAACCCTTTCTTTCTCTCTCTCTCTCTCTCTCTCTCTCTCTCTCTCTCTCTCTCTCTCTCTCTCTCTCTCTCTCTCTCTCTCTCTCTCTCTCTCATCTAAACCAACATCAAAGGGTGACTCCACAAAACACCCAAGGCTCTTAGTTAAAATGAGCAAGAAAAAAACAACATTTTAGTGCGCACAAAACAGGGCAGAAAGGCTGTCAGATATACACGCCAGCCAGTCAGACAAAACAGCTCTCTAGGTGGTAACCATTTCGTGGTGGGCATCTTAATTGTTCCATATGTACTGAATGTGCACTTAGGGGGAAGAAAGAAAGAAAAAAAGACGCAAAAATGCTTTCATGGTTTTCGGGGGGCTTTATAATTACATCTGAGGGTAAACGGGCAGAGCATTAAGGTTCTCTAAACATTTCTTTGGTTCTTACAAGATGAGACCTATACTCTAAACAAAAATGATGATTATAACATGATTCAACATAGCCTACTTGATGGGTCACATGACCCAATAGAAGAGGGAAATATTAAACTTTAGGGTAAATTTAAATACAAAATTCCTGGGTAAAAAGGATATTTGAAGGACATATCACTGTTACCCAAAACCCCTGTGAGAATAACCCAATATATGGATTGTCTAAACTACCTATACATATCAAAACCCAACTATTCTAACAGAAAAAAAGTGTTATAATAGCCCAATTCTGAATGTTTTTGTTGGAGACATTGTCTCTCTGGCCTCAGTAAACTGGCATGGATAACTGCTTGCCTGTGTAGGTGACCAGGCCCGCCAACGAGGGGCACAAACAGGTATGTTGTCCTTGGCCCTAAGAGAGAGCTAGGGGGCCCAGAATGCTGTCCTTATTAAGTACATGAATTAAGAGGGGGGCCCAAATAGATGATTTGGTCCTGTGACCAGTCAAGGTTGTCAGTGCCCTTGTAGGTGACTGTGCAGTGAATGTGCTGCGCGTGTGTGTGTGAGCAGTGAAAGTGCCTATTGTCACTCCAAGGTCACTGGCTGGATTCCAGAGGAGAAAAAAATGAGGTTGTCAAAAACTATACTGGCCACCACCAAAGGAATTCCCATTTGTGTTCATTGTTCTATGATTTCCACAACAACAAGAGGAAAATGGGCTGGCTCTTTGTGTGTGTGAGTGTGTGTGTGTGTGTGTGTGTGTGTGTGTGTGTGTGTGTGTGTGTGTGTGTGTGTGTGTGTGTGTGTGTGTGTGTGTGTGTGTGTGTGTGTGTGTGTGTGTGTGTGTGTGTGTGTGTGTGTGTGTGTGTGTGTGTGTGTGTGTGTGTGTGTGTGTGTGGGTGTGTGCGTGTGCGTGTGTTTGTGTGTCTTTATCAAATGGAGGATAAATGGAGGATAAAGAGTGCTAAAAAATGGGGTCTGGCGAAACCCAGGTCAGAAGAGTGCCATGTAAGTGTAATGGATGCCAACTAGCAGAGTTTGACGTAGAATAGTGTTTCTCAACGGGGGTGGTACAGCCCCCCAGGGGGCGTTGGGGAGCTCTAGGGGGGCGTTGAGAAGGATACAGCTGAGAGGGGGTGGTGCTTAGTTGCCATTGGGGGGCATTAGTCCATTTAATTCTTCAGGAGGGCGTTGTCAGTCTTATGATGAGGTCAAGGGGGCGTTGGGAGGCTTGTGATGAGGCCATGGTTTGTTAAAAAGGTTGAGAACCACTGGCGTAGAAAGTTAGAAATCCTCCCTCCCGAAGCCCCATACAGTATCTGTGGTGCTGAGCTATTGGTCTGGACCTGTAGCTGAGTTCTATTGTGCTGTGCCTCCCATGTCCTAACTGATGCATTGACTGGTAGGTGGCGGATTCGAGTCCCAAGTGGTGTACTGTGCAGGAACACCTCAGTTACATAAGGACATACAGCTGATGTCCCTATATTGATATTCTTTGCTTCACATGTGGAACATTTTTCAAACAACAAAGTCATACTACACTACTACACACATTGAACCAGTGGCGGAACAATTGCACACATGCAGGGCCCCAGGATAGAACACTCATAACGCCCTCCCTTCAGCCTGCGAAGTAAGGGTTAACGTTCGGAGAGAAGGTCGCTACCGTGGAATAGCAGCACGACAGAGAGAATCTTTAGACCCCGACGCGGAGTCTGAAGTGCTGCTGAAGTGCTGCTATTCCACAAAGCGACCGACTCGCCGAAAGTTAACCCGCTTATTATATGGATATACTTAAATGATTCACACATGGCGGGGACATTTCTTTAGGCCTATTTAATGTTAAGATTGTTGCTGCGCAAAACAAAACAGTGCCGTTGTGGAACACCGCTAGGCAACAGCTAGGTAGCCAGGACAACAGGTGTTGTCTATCACAGCAGCTGATTAGAGTCTTGTTGAAAAGTCGCTTTAGCAGTGAAAAGTCTTGTTGCCATTGACAGCGGTCTGTTATAGACCAACCCGTCCGTTATCGAAAAATAACAGACGTGCGAACGTTGGGGAGCCCCGTTGAAATGAATGGAGCATTCGGCCGATGACGTCACACCATATAATAAGGTCATAATAAGGACCCCCACCACCAATACAGGTGCCCAGCTTGTCCCGCTCTGCCCCTGCACTGCACAAGCTTCAGCCTTTGCTTAAATATATTCACATGGCTACATACTTTTGGAAACACAATTGATATTACCGGTAAAAGCATATCCACACTGAAAGCAAGCTACTACTTTGCAAACACGGCTTGCCAACACACAACTTATTTTTCTTTCATCAAACTAAAGAAAGAACATGATTCAAGATGTTTGACAGCCTATTCATCAAATCTTTCCATCACCATATTGTTTATTCAAGACACGGTAAAGGAGGAATTGCAACCTTTTCAGAAAATCAATTCATGTTTCGAAGAAACGGTGTCTAAACATCTAAACATCATTATAGCAGCATTCCATTTAAACCTACAGCCTTGTTGGTTTTGAATAACGTTTGCCAGGCCCAGGCTGGAATATCTAATGTAGAGAGAGGGCTTAGTGGCGAGGAAGACACCGAAGTCAACCATCGCCATCTGCTGGTGAAATGGAGCAGTGCAGCAACAGACTGTCAGGCGCTTCCCTGCCAGCACGACACAGTATCCTGATTCTAGTCATGCAGTCGGCCTGTCTGTCTGCTGTCTGTGTCGCTCTGAGGCCCTTTGATTAATAAGACGAATGCATTGTCAGCTCACCGATAACAACAACCAACCCCTGTCTTTCTCTCAGATTTTTTTCTTTTGCTGTATCAGAAAAAACAACTATGGTGCAACAGTGCTCGCTGAGTCATTTCTCTACAACAGCCAGCGCTGGTAGAGAGAGAGAGAGATAGTGGGGTGGAGGATGAGATAAGGTCGGGGGAGTCGAGGACAAGTAAAGATCAGTCATCTGAGATGTGACAGAATGAATTGTGTTCAGTTATTATGCCGAGTCTCGAAGGGGGTCTGGGCATTTTCATGACAATACATGGACCACATTCATTCAGAGCCGCGGAGAGATGTGCAATCTAGATCAAATGCGTAGGCGTAGGGAGATTATCATAGAGAGACAAACTAATACAACATTTGTGGTCCGTATCATATTGCATCATAATGCCATATCACAATATTCCTGCAGTGCCTTATTTGAGCTCTCTTCAGTATTTCACTGTCATCTGCTGTCAATTATAAGGCGACTCGACTACAACTCAACAGGGGCACAATAATGACATTTCTTCAGCGCATGGCTGCACGGCAGCTGGCAATAAAGATCATCATGTGACCTGGTTACCATAGTTATGCTGCTGCTGCTCGAAGCACTGACATTCTTGGACATTTAAATGACCTCCTATTATGCAACAGGTGTACTACTTACTTTCCACATAACACTGAAAGACATTTATGGTAGATATGCAGTAAAAAGGAAGTGCTAATTCAACACTTTAGAGCAGTGGTTCTCAACTGGAATAGTCTTGTGACCCACAATTTGCCGTGGTCAATACGTTGTGACCCAAACTGCGTGTCGCACCGTCAGATTCTTCCAATAATAATAAAAAATATTATCATGCATTTCATAATATGCATTATTATTTGCATTGTATGCTGATATACAATGTGTCTTATAAAGTAGTGGAGAGGAAAAGGCCTTTGTTAACATGTAACCATGTCTTCAACATCATAGTCATTTTCAGTGCATTGCATCACAGCTCCGCGACCCATCCAGGAACCCTCCGCGACCCACTTTTGAGTACCGACCCACCAGTTGAGAATCACTGCTTTAGAGAGTACTCTGGGAGCAAATACACTCCATCAGATTTTAAATGGACTCTAAGGTAATTTTCACACCTAGTCCTGTTTAAGTCAACGGAATTCAGCCCTCTTTAAGTGGACCGAAAAGTGAACTGACAGCAAAAGGACTCAGTTCTGTTTTTGTTTATTGTGTGAGTGTATTGCAACAAGAACTGGCTGATCTCTCTGGTCCTGGTAGGTTTTTATGGCGTGTCACTCTTCTTTTTTATCACACCCAGTCCTCTAGAGCCCTCCTTAAGTGATTACAGCTAGTCACAAGTGTAACTTGTCAGAACTCATAAGCGAACCAAACTGAGACCACGTCAACGAAGGTCTCAGTAGATTCGCTTCCAATGGGTCTGGGTACGCTTTGGAGCGTTAATATATGCAGCAAAAATGTTGAGTCACTACTCTGAGTTCGCTTAGGTGCTTGAAAAGGACCAGGTGTGAAAACACTGTTACAAAAAGAACCGGCTGCTCTTTCTGGTCCAGTTAGACTTTTATGGTGTGTCAGTCCTCTTTTTGATCTCATCCGGTCTTCTAGACTAGAGCTCTACCTACAGTAAGTGATTACACTAGTCACAAGCGTAACTTGTCAGGACTCATTAGCAAACCGCACTGTCTGAGACCAATAAAGGTCTCAGTATGGTTCACCTCCGAGGTGTCTGGGTACGCTTTGGAGCGTTCACATATGCACAGACAATGCTGAGTCACAAGTCTGAGTTCACTTACGGCTCTTTTCCACTGGAGGTTTTCTGGTAGGCCAACATCTCGACACAGCGTGACTCGGTCGCCACTTTTTGCTTTACGATTGAGCTGGTGTCGTGCCCAATTGAAAAGCAAAAAGTGGCGGCCGAGTCGTGCTGTGACAAGCTGTAGGCCTACCAGAAAACCTCCAGTGGAATAGAGCCTTTGAATGGCTGAAAGAGACCAGGTGTGAAAACCCTGAAAATGCTTTTATACATTTTTCTGATGCATTACTGAAAGCAGGTTAACTAAGTGTGGCAAACTAAGGGGAACAGGGTCACATCCATTCACAGAGTAAGTGTTCTTAATGGTCAACGAGGTCACTAATGATTTCGTGCACCCTATTTTCAAATTGTTAATTTCAAACCAGCTTGAAAAGAAAGAGTGCAGAAAAGAAAACACAGATGTTCTACTTCTAGGCTTACTGTCGACCGCAAGGATCTCTCATTCCAATGCATGCACTGCCATAGGCATACATAACGGACAAAAAAATCACAACCTTCATTCATTTTAAGAGTATTGCTTGAGATTGGTGACTGAATGGGAATGTTGAATGCATAACAGAGTCACAGGCACAGACACTAACACAGACACGGCCCATTTAGCATTCATGGCAGTCAACCATTAAAGATGAGCAGACAAAAAGACTACCAGATTCACCTTGCGCCTATCAATCATCAATCAGGCTCATCACTGCTTTGCTGCGGCCTTTGAG
>NC_085879.1:37463705-37503705 GCF_034702125.1 Engraulis encrasicolus | reverse complement strand
CCAGTGCTTGACCCCCCCAGCTCCCCATCCCACTTAAAGTGCAGCAGAGATTAAGTGCATAATACTCAACACCCCCCCCCCTCTCTCTCACACGCACGCACACACACACACACGCACACGCGCACACACACACACACACACACACACACACACACACACACACACACACACACACACACACACACACACACACACACACACACACACACACACACACACACACACACACAGAAATGTCCAAAAGGATAGATGGATAACATTTAAGACAGCAATGTTCCTCAGCAGTCCTGCAAATTCAAAAGTCTAATGGCCTGGTGGTAAACGCTGTTGGCCTGTTAAAAGCCTTTATTTGGACAGAACAGTGAGAGAGTGTGACAGACAATGAGTAAGAGAGAGATAGGGGAAGGATCAGGAAAGGACCTTGAGTTTACTGTGTTTCTGACAATCAGGTCAATCAAAAAAAATCTTGATTTTGTCATTTGTTAATGTTTCTTACAGAACAAGGAACATGAGCAGTGTTCTTCAACTGAAGAGTGAAGGGGCTTCAAAGTCAAAAAAGCTGTCTGTGACTGATGTTGACAGCCTACTCAATCACCAGCCCAACTGCAACAACAACAACAACAGCAACAACAAAAACAACAACAACACAAAAGCAGCAGGGGATGCCTATCCTGGTCTAAACAAGCAAAAAACTGGCACTCAGGAGGAGGAGGTGGAGGAGGTGGAGGAGGAGGAGGTGGAGGAGAGGCCTCATCAGCCTCCGCCTCCGCAACGGGATTCTGATGCCCCCGTCGATGACTCCATTGCCCCGTCGTCTCCCCGATCTGAAGAGGTGGCAGATACATCTGTCATGGTGAAGCACCAGGCACAGCGCAGAGTGGAGCCGGGCAAGGCGGAGGACAGCCGAAAGCTGAAGAGCAGCAGTGGCATCAAAGATATGGTGCCGTCCTCTCCTGGCAATGTTGGCAGGGGTGTCACATCTGCAAGGAGCAGCAGCAGAGGTGCCAGTCGTGGTGGTGGTGGTGGTGGTAACGACGGTGTCACTTTGGCGAGGAGCAGCGTGTTTGAAAAGTGGGCCACCATGGACAGGGACGCCGCCCAGAGGCCGTTGGCAAAGAGGCAGCTGTCGGACGAGAGCAAGGAGTCCGTCCATCCGTCCGGGGGGGTGAAGAAGAAGAGCGTGGCGGCGGACAGACAACAACATGCAGCCTTGGGGGGATGGAGGGCACCTTGTGCCAGCTGTTTGGTTACTAGGCCCACACAGAGTAAGGAGAGGAGACAGGTAGCCTCTGATAAGTCATGTCCTACTGCTATGCTTACACGGAGGAAATTACAGAGAGAACTGCTCTCAAGTGAAGACGTCTTTGAGAAGGTTGATGCCCACGCCGTCAGAGTTGGAAAAGAGGTGAGAGCTTTAGAGATTTTTGTAAATACATGTAACAGTTTTGGGAGGTTTTAACCTTTATTTAGACAGGACAGTGAAGAACGGGACATGGGAATGAGCGGGAGAGAGACAGGAGAGGACCATGAATCGTACACAGGTTGCTGGCGTAACAGTGCAGTCAGAGAGAGTAGAGAGAGAGAGGCTCCATTGGCCCATTGTTTCCTGGTTCTATTATGGCCCCCCTTAGGCAGACCTAGGCAGACCTAAGGACTGTTCTATTCATTGTAGGAGCATTATGACATGGCCCTTTAGGCAGACCGGAACCTGGTCGTGTTAGGTGCCCATAGAAACCTATTATGTTGGCATATCTCTATATACTTAAAGAATCTCTGGTGCAGTGGCCTACCGCTTAAAACACGGCAGGGTCTGCTTTGGAGAAAGTCTGAGCTGTCCAACCATACTCATGGCCTTGATGTTACTGGAGTTGAAAGAGAGGATAAATTGGCCATTTTTAGTGACCATCATTCAGGCAGAATGGCATTTGGCATTTGTTTACATTCTCTTCATCTAATCTAATCTAATCTAATCTAATCTAATCTAATCTAATCTAATCTAATCTAATCTAATCTATTTCTGAGGTGGGACAACAATGACATGCCTTTACAGTTTTCTGATTGCAGCATCAGTTTTTGGCAGGCTTACATATAGCGCCCAAATAAAACACAAGTCCCATATACAGCATAAATTGTATTCTAAGAGACAGTGGCCATGTTTACGTAATGTTTTACTTCTGAACGAATAGTTCAGTTGAGTTTACAATTACACTTTCATTTGATTCCTAATTGTCAAGTGTTTACATGATGTTTGCAGAGTGGAATAAAGTTTTATTCAGAATTAAAAATGAGTTTATTCGGAATTAAATGTCTCATTTAAATGAGGCCATTGTGGTGTTGTTACATCTCCACTACAAACAGCATTGCCAACTGTTTTACAGATGAGGAGCAACAAGATCTACTCTCTGGAGACCATCACAAAAACCATCACCGAGGGTGCACAGAGTGATTTGCTGAAACTCCGGGCCATCTGGATATGGCTCTGCCACAACATTGGTGAGTGTGAACAGATTGGTTTACTATTTATAGCCTATAGTACAGACATTGGACTAGGAAAAGAAAGAAACGTAGAATGCCAGATGTTGATTAGGGGCAACTAAAAGATTCACAATTTAAAAAAAAAAAAAAGTATTTTTTTGGGGCTTTTCCACCTTTATTGGTTTTTGTAAGATAGTGAAGGAGAGACAGTAAGTGAGCTGGGAGAGAGAGATGGGGAAGGACAGGCAAAGGACCCGGACCGGGAATCGAACCTGGGTCGGCCGAGTGGCAAACGTGTGCCCTACCATATCAGCCACGGTAAGGCCACAAAAAACATTTCAATTTTATCTGCACACCTGGATGGTATACATTGTTTTTTTTTGTTTACAAACATTTGTGTTGTGAGGAGGAGCATGATGCTAAGCAGTCAACCACGTGAGCTCATTTTTTGACCGACAGCCTCGTCCAACAATCAGAAGTTGAACAGTGCGCAGACAGGGTCACCATTGTTTACAGACGATAAACTTATGTATAGCTGGTGATCTGATTCCATTTTCACTGAGAAAAGTCAAGTGCATCATGACAACACTGCAATGACATGAGAAGAGATGAGAGTACTATTGCGTAACAGAGTGCCAAGTAACAGCACCTTTTTGGTATCAACAAGCTCATGAAGTCTATGTCTATTTAAAAAAAAAACTTTATTGGCAGTAGAGAGGCAATCAGAACCATACAAATAAACATACCACACACACATATACTTGAAAAATAATAAATAATAAAAATACACACAAAAAACACATACAGTATACAAACTATATACAAATGAAAATGACTAGGAAAAGTTCATCTTGATTGTGAGCTTATGTTACATTCGTTGGTTGTGTTGTTGTAGGTCTATTGCACTGCTGGTGCATCATGCATTATTAGCTGTGATTACTGTGGAGGAGGCCTAGTGGTTAATGAGGAGCAGAAGTGTCAAAATCCTGGGTCAGCACGGTTTCCTTTCAACACGGCTGAATTCAGTAAGCGAACTAGTCTACCTGTCAATCACAGCAGCGATTCTACTACTCATTTGGGGGCCCCAGGCGGAATATGGACATGGGGCACTTTTGAATTACTTTCTCATTTACTTTCACTTTCACTTTCGAATTACTTTTTAATTACTTACTTTTTTATCAAGGTGAGGCTGATTGGTGGTGGTTCCCTACAATGGGCAACATTGTTAGGGCTATAATACATGGGGTTTTTGTTTTGTTTATAAACATGGTGTTGTGAGGAGGGGCAAGATATTGGCAGCCAACCACTTGAGCTAATGTTTTGACTGACAGCGGTTTCCAACAATCAGAGGTTGAGTTGTGCGCAGCAAGGGTCGCGCAGCCAGGGGAAAGCAAAAATGTAGAACCCATCTATAGCCTGGTCTACTTATTGGTAAAACTGGCCCTGGTCAATCAGCATTATGATCATCTGATTCAGAGCTGGTTGGAGGACATTTCTGGCAGGGGTTTGTACTGTCTGAACCCAGGATTGACACGTCTGATATGATAGAGGAACGGGGTCACTGAGGTCATGTTCTGCGTACTGTACACAGCCTACGCTTTTTCCACCCCACATTGTGAATTCTTCAGAGTTAATTCAACACTTAGAGAGTATGTTGGGCCGAAATACACTTCAGAAGGTGTTAAATTGGCTCTCTAAGTGTTGAGTTAACACTGCAATCTTTACTGTGCATGTTGCAGCAGCTGCTGCCCAAGCGTAGCTAGACGGCGGCCCTCTGGGCACTGTAAACATCCATATTGGACAAGACAAGCAGCTGTCAGTGTGTAGACTAGAGAGTCTGTAGTGAGCCTGTAGTGTTTACAGCAGCACACCATCAGCAGCATCAGCTGCTATAGTCACAATAACAACACAACAGGCTGTTTACTACAGCTGTCTGTCTGTCTGTCTGTCTGCCTGTCTGTCTGTCTGTCTGTATGTCGGTCTGTGGTCTGTCTATCAGCCTGTCTGTCTGTCTGCTGTATGTCTATAGTCACAATAACAACACAACAGGCTGTTTACTACATGATCTGTCAGTCTGTCTGTCTGCCTGTCTGTCTGTCTGTCTGTCTGTCTGTCTATCTGCAGGTCTGTCTGTGGTCTGTCTATCAGCCTGTCTGTCTGTCTGTCTGTCTGTTGTATGTCTGTGGCCTGTCTATCAGTCTGCCTGTCTGTCTGTCTATTGTATGTCTGTCTATTTGTTGGCTGTCTGTGTCTATCTGTCTGTGTCTGTCTATCTGTCTGTCTGTCTGTCTGGGTCTGAGACAGATTGTGCCGGATGTATTGTCAGTGTGCCAATGCAACATGACAGCTGTGGCTTTTGCTATGTTGAAATAATGAGAAGCCTGCTTGCCTGCCTGTAGGAAATTAGAACCGCATTAATCAATAATGAAAAAAAACCCCACTGGGCACGGCTGTTTACATTAGCAACAATGTTGTCTAAATGTTTGATCACTTTTGAATTTCCTGTAATATATATAAATGATCATTACCTGTACATTAATATTGCAATTGATTGTGTATTTTTCGAGGTCAGTGATTCATTTACTCGCCACCAATAAAACTGGCACCAAACATTTGTATAGCATTATAATGGCCTGTGTAATGCGGTACTGTTCTGTGCATAGTGTATTCCTACGTTCTGTTCTTTTTCATATTGATGCTTAACGGAAACTTTTTTGAACTCTGTGTGTGTGTGTGTGTGTGTGTGTGTGTGTGTGTGTGTGTGTGTGTGTGTGTGTGTGTGTGTGTGTGTGTGTGTGTGTGTGTGTGTCCGCCTGCGTGCATGTGTATCTGTAGAATATGATGTGAGCGGCTACCTGGGTCTGACTAAGAAGGTGACTTCACCTGAGGAGGTGGTGGAGACGGGCCGTGGGGTGTGCTGCGGCTACTCCAGCGTGCTTCAGCAGATGTGCAGGTCAGCAATGAATCTACCCATTGCTTAACTCACTAACACATAGTAAAGCTTCAGAAAAAAGGGGAAAAAACGGAAGCGCTGCGTTGCTCCAGACCTTTTTACACAAGTGCTCTAACAGTGAGTGGGTAAAGTTGACATCAAAAAATAAAGAGCAGGAAACTGTGGCACTCCGTTATCTTATTTTTTTACTAGTTCAAAGGCAAATAGACTGCCATAGTTAAGTTTCACAGTGTTAATTCAACACTTAAAAAAGAGTAGGACTAACACGATGAATGTAAAGTGTATAAAAAGAGTGCTGTAAGTACAGTGCGGCAAGATGAGTAATATTTGTATCCCTCAAAGTCAACTGGTGACTGAGGAACTTTTTCCTTCCATTTTGTTGAATTATGTGTGGCGATCCGACAAAGAGTGGCAACAACCCTGATGATGGTCACACACCAGCACTACACTACACAAATAACACTTAGCATCAAACTGAAAATGTATTCCTAAATTTGGAGGAAATAAATGATTGACCCCAAACGACATGGCAGAGAACACAATTGGAGGAGGCAAAACACAGGGCGAGTCATGGGATATATTGAACATTTTCATCCTTTTCCAAGACAATAGTTGATGATGTGCAGTGTAATTATTAAACTAAAGGCCACTTTACTCCTTCCTCACCACCACACTACCACTTCTCGCCTCCTGCCACTGTTTATTTTTCTTATTTATCTTATCTCTGTTACATGTTGAATGTTAAATTTTGAATGTTAAATGTTAAATGTTCATTTGTACTGTATTTACTATTTATTATTGCCCATTGTTATCAGTCCATCACTGTTACCTGTCCTGTCTTGCACTTTATGTCAGTCTGGAAATGTCAGTTTTGTATATGTCTTGTCCTGGCATGGTAAGGCAAGGCAAGGCAAGGCAAGTTTATTTATATAGCGCATTTCATACACAGGTGCAACTCAATGTGCTTCACAAAGTTAACAAATGTAAATGAAAGGAAAACAGGGAAATGAATTAGAGTCAAAAAAAACATTTAAAACATTAAGATAAAACATAAGGTAAAAATAATAATAAAATAAAACATAAATAAACATAAAACCTTGAAAAACAATTCTTATTTTACTAATTTACTTCTCTTATTTTACCGTCTTTTCATTCAATAATTTAAGACAGCATCTGAGAACAGCTTTGTCTTGAGTCTAGATTTAAAGCTATCAATAGTGGGTGCATTTTTTACGTCATCTGGAAGCTGGTTCCAAAGCTTTGAAGCATAGAAGCTAAAGGCTGCCTCTCCACATTTTGTTTTGACTTTTGGAATCACCAGCAAATTCTTCTCCGTTGACCTTAGTGACCTGGCCGGTGCATACAGCTGAAACATATCCAGTAGATATGTGGGTCCCATTCCATTTAATGATTTAAATACAAGTAGCATTGCCTTAAAATCAATTCTGTAGCTTACTGGGAGCCAATGCAGCGATCTTAAAATTGGAGTAATGTGGTCAAAACTTCCTTGTCTTTGTAAGAACCCTTGCAGCTGCATTTTGTACCAGTTGAAGCTGTTTAATGGTCTTATTTGGGAGGCCAGTAAACAGACTGTTACAGTAATCGACTTTACTAGAAATGAAGGCATGTATTAGCTTCTCCAGATCATGTTTAGACATCAGGCCCCTAAATTTAGAGACGTTTTTTTATGTGATAGAATGCAGACTTAGTAATAGCTTTCATGTGACTGTTGAAATTTAGGTCACTGTCAATGAGGACCCCAAGATTTTTAACTGTTTCCCTTGGTTTCAGTCCCTTCGTTTCAAGGATAGTAGCAATCTTTTGTCTCTCCTCTCTTTTCCCAAATATAATTACTTCAGTTTTTTCTGTGTTCAGCTGGAGGAAATTGTGAGACATCCATTTGTTAATGTGGTCCATGCAATGATAGAGTGATTCAAGGGGGGTGTAGTCATTGGGGGACATAGATAAGTAGAGCTGGGTATCATCCGCATAGCTATGGTAATTTATGGAGTTATTCTCGATAATGTGTCCCAGTGGCAACATATACAGATTGAACAGTAGTGGTCCCAGAATGGAGCCCTGGGGGACCCCACAATCCAGAGACATTGGTGATGAAGTATGTCTTCCAATGGCGACAAAAAAAACTTCTTTGTTGTAAGTACGATTTTAACCAGTCGATCACTATGCCCGTAAAACCAACCAGTGTTCCAGTCTATGTAGTAGTATAGAATGATTAACTGTATCGAAAGCAGCACTCAAATCAAGAAGTACCAAGACGGATGATTTGCCAGCATCAGAATTCAATCTTATGTCATTCATAACTTTGATAAGAGCTGTTTCCGTGCCTACCACAGCACTGAAACCAGATTGAAACTTATCAAAATAGCTATTAGACATTAAAAAGGCAGTTAATTGGTTAAAAACAATTTTCTCTATTATTTTACCCATAAATGGTAGATTGGATATGGGCCTATAGTTGTTTAGTACCAGTGCATCCAGGTTGTTCTTTTTCAGTAAGGGTTTCACAACTGCTTCTTTCAGACAGCCTGGGAATATGCCTGTTTGTAGTGAGGTGTTGATGATCTGAAGTACACCTGGTGATATTAGGTGTAAGATGGATTTGAAGAAGGCTGTTGGTAGAATATCTAAGTCAGATGTAGAGGAGCTAAGACTTTGTACCGTTCTATTAAGAATGTCCACATCAACTAAATTAAAATTTCTCATGAGGTTAGGATTTAACTTCACCGTAACAAGTTGGTCCGAATCTTGGGTCGGTTGCACATGTGTGAGTATGTTTGTACGTATTTTTTCAATCTTACCTTTGAAAAAGGATGCAAACTCATTGCATTTGCTGACTGAGAGGAACTCAGAGGGCATTTGATTTGGGGGCCTTGCTAGCTTTTCCACAGTGCCAAACAGGACGCGTGCATTATTAATATTTCTGTTAATTATGTCAGAGAAAAAAGATTGTCTAGCTTTAGAAATTTCTTGGTTGTATTTCGAGAGTGTGTGTTTATAGATTTGGTAGTGGACTTCAAGTTTGGATTTACGCCACTGTCTTTCAGCCCTCCTGCATTCTTGCTTTAGCAATATAACTGTGGGATTCATTCTCCAAGGGGCTTTTTTATGTCCCACTGTTCTGGTTTTTTCGGGGGCAATAACATCCATAATATGGGTCATCCTTGCATTAAAATTAACCATGAGATCATCTGCATTCTCTGAAGTTTGATATAGAGGTATGGTATAGAGAGAAAACGTAATTTCATTTTTCCTTGTATGTCTTGTGCATATGATGAAAGTGACAATAAAAGCTGACTTGACTTGACTTCACAAACAAGCAAACAAGTCTGTCAAAAGCTTCAAGAGGGCTAATAATAGTATGCATAGCTGCCTGTTATGTAGCATGTGTTGATTGTGTGGTTATACTCTATAGAAGCCGTTCCCAAACTTAACCATGGCAAGGCCCCCCATATTCCAGCAAATTCCAGCCAAGGCCCCCCTTATTAGGGTCGTGCCACACAATTTTGTGCATACCCTTTCACAACCATTGTGACTAATGTTCATAGTCGTAATATATTGGAGTTCTTAACTAGCAGGAATATTGTTAAGCATATTTCTTGGTTTATTTTGCTGTACATTAGTGATATAATTCATTGAAAGATTTAATTTGTTCTGCTATGCTTTTCTTGCCAACCTGCCGCGGCCCCAGTAGCACCTCCTCGCGGCCCCCCAGGGGTCCCCGGCCCCCATATTGAAAACCCCTGCTCTAAAGAGCGAGCCAACCATTCGTTCAGGTTTTGTGAGGACAGTCTGGACCCAAAATAGCTAATTAATTAATAAGTGCTCTCCTCAGCAGTAATATAAGTAAGGGTTAACGTTCGGCGAGAAGGTCGCTACCGTGGAATAGCAGCACGACAGAGAGAATCTTTAGACCCCGACGCGGAGCGGAGGGGTCTTGTTCTCTCTGAAGTGCTGCTATTCCACAAAGCGACCGACTCGCCGAAAGTTAACCCGCTTATTGTATGGATATACTTAAATGATTCACACATGGCGGGGACATTTCTTTAGGCCTATTTAATGTGAAGTCTAGGCTATTATAGTTTTTAATGTCAAAAGATTGTTGCTGCACAAAACAAAACAGTGCCGTTGTGGAACACCGCTAACAGCTAGGTAGCCAGGACAACAGGTGTTGTCTATCACAGCAGCTGATTAATTGTTGAAAAGTCGCTTTAGCAGTGAAAAGTCTTGTTGCCATTGACAGCGGTCTGTTATAGACCAACCCGTCCGTTATCGAAAAATAACAGACGTGCGAACGTTGGGGAGCCCCGTTGAAATGAATGGAGCATTCGACCGATGACGTCACAACCATATAATAATGGGCAATAATGCCCCTCTCCCCTCTCCCCTGCCCCCGGCCGCCATAATGGGCCATAAAGCATCTGTAACTGAGTGCTTTGTGCAGCCCACAGTTCATTACAGTGAAAATTGCTTGACCGTAATATTTTCGCCCTCCTTCTTATCCGATTCTCATGGACTGTCATAGGCAAATGTTGAGAGAGTTGGGCTTATAGGTTGAGTTTAAGGATTGCTGGTTTGCATCCCCCCATCCAGGGTTTTAAATTGACTTTTTTTTCCATCACCAGTCAAAATGATTGGCAGATCCTACTAGGTAAACACACATTCACTAATGGATCAAAGTGGATAGTAAGTTGGTCTTCTACCAGCCAAACTTGTATTTCACCAACATCGCCCATTAACAGTCTTAATTTAGAGCCCTGCCCACATCGACAGGTAGGTGGGGGGACTCAATAACCAGCCAACCTTCATCTTCCTCCGTGACGAGGTACCCTGAGCATGATACGGTCTGGTTTCGCTACCTCCTTGCACTGGTCTGCAAAAGGTCATAGGTGCATTTCGTTGTGTTCACTGTGTGTTGTTATGCGCTGTGTCACAATGAGTGCGTTTACATGCAGTTCAGTATCCCGAATATGAGGCATATCCCGGTTATGATCATATTCGGGATAAGGTGTTTATATGCGCACAGAACGTTATATCCCAGTCTACATTCTTGGCCGTTATAGAATTCTCTTCAAATGCGTGTAGCCTGGATACCAGCAACAGCGTTCCATGGGAAGCTCCTGTATTCGGGATAAGGTGTATACATGCGTCAGTATCCCGGCTTCTTTCGGAAAACTCCACCTAGCATATCCCGATTTCTCAGTATCCCGAATAAGGGCTTATTCGGGATACTGAAGTGTTTATATGCGCAAACGCAAATTCGGGATACTTAATATCCCGATCATATTCGGGATACTGAACTGCATGTATACGCACTCAATGAGCACACTTACCAGTTCTAAAACGGAATATTCGGTTGAAATAAGTTCTGGAATATTACGTTCACAAGTGTGAAACAGCGTTCTGCAGCTGGACACAGCCACATTCAGAATTAATCAAGTGTGTACATGACTCGTGAGCAAAAATGAATACTGTCTGTCACCAGTCGGTTGCAATGGAATATTCCTTGTTTGTATCTGAACTCACTGACCCAGTGTGTCTTTCTCTCTTCTCTCTATAGGGTGGTGGGCATTGAGTGTGAGGAGGTCTCTGGCCATGGTAAAGGTGTTGGCTATCGGCAAGGCCAAACGTTCCAGGATACCAAGTCCAGCCACATGTGGAATGCGGTTAAGCTGCATGGCCATTGGTATCTACTGGACTCCTGTTGGGGCGCAGGCAGGGTGGACCTGGACAACAAATCTTTCATCAAGAGGTGAGATAGGCATTCATTAATTATTATCTTTTTTTACTTTTGACTTATTTCTTTGCGCAGAGCATCCGAATTTTCATGAAAATTGGAATGGCCCAGCCTTAATCTGTACTCTTGGTAACATGTTTATCATGATGTCGTTCAGTTTCTTCAGCAAAGAATTAATCTGCAGCTTATACACGCTGTTCCACCAGTGGAACACGATAATAGTCACTGAAAAAGCTTAACTACAGTAAAATAGTACTACACCACCATGACAGTGCACAGAACCTTAAGTAATACCTTACAACTTGGCCATTGTATTTCCATTCTGATAGCAACTAATTGATAACAGGGGTTGTGTCTTACAGGGTTAAGTGGTTATGGAAAGAGCAGTGAAGAGTGGGAGAAAGGGATATAGGGTTGGGTTGGAAAATGACGCAGGTTGTATTACAACTACCGAAGTGCACCGCAGCGCCCCTCTACTCGTGTAATTGCTTTGCAGGTCCTTGACCTTTACTTTACTGTTCAGGAATGTCGCAAGAAATAATAAATAAACAGATGGGCCCTCAAACAGACTGGGTGGGCCTGCTCTCAGGTGATGGTCCAGAAAGACAGATGCTGAGGCACTCAAGGTTGCAATTTTTTTTACTTTTTTATTTGGCTACATTGTGAGGCATTGTAGCCAAATAAAAAGTGAAAATATTGCAACCTTGAGTGCCTCAGCATCTGTCTACCTGGACCAAGTTTGAGAGCCCCTACACTGATGAGCACCAAGGAAAAAAGGTGAAGACCCAGAAGCACTGGAATTACCTGCTTGTGTTTGCTCTCAGACGATATCATGTCCAGTGATCAGCAACTAGCAATCAGAAGCCACAATTCAATGCCACATCTTACACAATACCTGGGTTTACCTATCCAAATACTAGGGCAATTGGACAGGTACAATCAGGTAATTTGGAATTTGTGGCACTGGCTTGTACACAATAAATATTGCTGTGCTAATTGAATGAATGAATGAATGAATGAATGAATACACCTTTACTGCCCCGAAGGGAATTTGTCTTCTGGGCGTTTTGGAAGTACAATAAACAATAAATATTTGGACAGACATTGCAATAGCACACAAGGACAAGATTAGACTAAAAAAGACAAAACAGAACATGCAAATAAGATTAAAAAAAATAAATAAATCATATATCCAATTACTGTACAATAATTCTGTTTGAATTTAACTTATTTAAAAGTTGTATGCTTCTAGGCACAAAAGATGTTAACCCTCTATTTGTCTAGAAGAAGGGTAACCTGTATCTAAAGCCAGAGGGTAGGGGGGAGTATTCCAAGAAAAGGGGTTGAGATGGATCGTTCAATATTTTTAAGGCTCAGGTAGTCGTGTACTCATCAGAAATATGCCGGATAGATTTACCAGTTATTTGAGATAACTGATAATTTGCCTGATAGATGTACACGTACCAGTTATTTTAGAGCCTAAATGTGTGCAAAGAAATCCTTCACAATGTCCATTCCACCAACGAACTTTAATACAACGTTTTGGTTATCCGACCTTCTTCAGGTAAAGTTAAAGGTAACTTAACCTGAAGAAGGTCGGATGACCGAAACGTTGTATTAAAGTTTGTTGGTGGAATGGACAGTGTGCGGGATTTCTTTTCACTTGACTGACAACCCGGCTGGGATAACATCCTACGCACCTGCCCAACTACAGAGGTGTGCAAAAGCGTCTTTATTGAACACAACCTAAATTTGTAACTTTGTCCAGCATGTGTCTGTTCTTAACGGAAAGACCACCTCCCCAACACTGAATGGCAAGGTTACCACACTCTATATAAAAATCAGATAAAACAATCTTAAAATCACTGTATCAGCTACGCGGTTTCCTTAAAAAATGAAGTCTTTCTCATAAATTCATGGTTAATAACACCCAGAGTCGATTTAGCATCCTATAGACTAGAGTGTATGTGGGCCCAGAGTGCTCTCAGTGTTAAATTAGCAATGCATTTCTCCGAATTCAAGTCGCTCATTACTGATTCATGTCTCTAACAACAGATATGATGACTTCTACTTCCTGACTGATCCTGAGAACTTCATCAACTCTCACTGTCCGGATGAGACTGAATGGCAGCTACTGGAGGAGCCCATCCCAATGGAGGAGTTTGAGAAGAGAGTCTTCAGGACCTCGGAATTCTACCGACTGGGCCTTACCCTCATTCACCCCAAACATTTCCTTCTAGTAACAGGTGATTACCGTAAAAAAATCCATTACTAAATCTTCATAAATGCATGGAATTATGTATGTATTTTGAAATTAAATCAAGTCAAGTCAAGGTTTATTTACAGAGCCCATTGAATCAACTGTCGATAATTCTTCACACTTCATTGTCTGTGTTTTGACAGAGAATGGTGAAGCCACAATTGCCATTGGGTTCTCCCAGCCAATGGAGTTCACCTACCAGGCCTCCTTGCACAGCTCCAATGGCCACCATGTGGAGCTCAGCTCTCCCATCGGGCTGCTCACTGTGACCAAGGGCAGCATGAAGCTCAAACTCATGCCTCCCGTGAGCGGCACGTTCGACGTGGTCGTGTTCGCCCGACCCGCCAACACCACCGGCACGTTTGGATGGGTCTGCTCCTTCACGCTGGAGTGCCCGGAGCCCGCGCCCGTCGAAGAGCTCCCAGAGAACCCCTTCCTGTCCTGGGGTCTACAGCAGAACTCCTGGGGCTTAGGCCTGAAGCCATGCGTGTACGGGTCTGACGCCATCGTACTGGAGTCTGGGTGCTTCGAGTTGGTTCTGGGCACGACCAGGCCTCTGATGGTGCTGTGTGAGCTAACACACAAAGACCTCGAGACGACGCTGGCCAAGCAGTGCCTCATGACGCAGATCGAGCCCAACCAGCTCACCTGCCACGTCCTCTGCCCCTACGTCGGCTACTACCGCCTCTCCGTGTTCGTCCGGGACTATGGTAGTCACGGCGACGGCTTCCAGAACGCGGGCAACTTCCTGCTCCGCTGCACGGGTGGCATGGTCAACCTCAACGAGCTCTTCCCGGCCAACCTCAGCCCGTCCTGCGGCCCCGGCGTGAGGACGCTGGATGCCGGATTGTCCAAGTTCAGCCACGCGACATCACTGCTGGCCACCCAGCAGGGGAAATGCAACATCACCTTCCACAACTCGCGGGACCTGGAGCTGCACGCCGTGCTATCCAAAGACCGCCGCAAATGCCCCGGGCACCCGCTCACCCGGCACGTCTTCCTCACCTACAGCGGCAGCAAGGTCACCGTCAGCGTCGCGCTTCCCGAGTCCGGCATCTACAAGCTGAGCCTTTATGGTAAGAGCGCCAGCTCTGACAATCAAGAGTTCGGCCTGCTCTGTGACTTTGTCCTGAGGAACAGCTCTGAGACGTCCTGGCCGCCATTCCCCTGCAGTTACACGGCCTGGCAGAAGGGCTATGTGTTGTTTGAGCCGCGGACTGGCCTGCTGGAGCCTGACTCGTGGGTGCGCTTCCGGGTCAGGGTGCCGGGGGCCGGGCGGGTCAGCGTGCAAGGTGAGCAGCGCACGGAGCTGCAGCTCAACAAGAGCCGTGTGTGGGAGGGCGAGGTTTACACGGGCAACAGCGCCTCCCAGCTCAAGCTGGCAGCCATGGGTACTGCAGGCAGTGGGGACAGCTGCCAAAACATGAACATTATCATGTCCTTTGATGTCTTGAGTGTGCAGAATGAACTGTGAGATGACAATGAGGTTGAATGGTGATAAAAAAGGTGCTACAAGCCTCATGTTGTTTTGTGAACTAACATGTCATTGACTGATGACAGGTGCTGAACTGTAAAGTGACTCATTGTGAGTCATTGTTAAAATGTTTAGTAATGCATTGAATATAACGTTAATCTTTTTTGTGTCAACTATGGATTTTATTTTTCACAAAGAATTAGAGCTGTGCATTAGTTCTGCATATGCCATGTAGTGTAAGAATTAGTTCCGTGTATGCCTAGCACTGTACAAGATTTTATTTATACTATTTCAAATAGTGATTGATTTGCTCTGTGTTATTTTTGCAACCAATGCGGATGTGAATAAATATCCATATAAGCCAAATCTACTGCATAGTAATAAATGTTCCTTATAAGGAAACGAAAGAGAGGACATGAAACCTAATGAACTTCATTTTTATTGTATTTATTATTAATCACTTATTGTTACCAGTCCATCACTGTTACCTGTCCTATCTTGCACTTTAGGTCAGTCTGCAAAATGTCAGTCCTGTGTATGTCTGTCTTGGCATGGTAAAGAGAAAACGTAATTTCATTTTCCTTGTATGACTTGTGCATATGAAGAAAACGACAATAAAAGCTGACTTGACTTGAACTTCCAGGAGTTGCCACTGATTAGGGTTGCATCACTTTATCATTTTATCAGTCTGTGTCAGATAAAGCAGATAAAGCAGAAAAACCCACCACACATACACACACATACACACACAGAGACACACACACACACACACACACACACACACACACACACACACACACACACACACACACACACACACACACACACACACACACACACACACACACACACACACACACACACACACACACACCTGTGCGATTTTACTGCTTACTTTGAAGACCATATCACAACAGCACAATAATAGAAACTCCCTTGCCATTTGACTTCCTTTCATTTCACTACATGCCTTTGCCCACTGGGCCAAAGTACAGCTCTCCTGGCTGGCCCTGTTGCATCATCACATGTAGCCAGGGCCATATTAAGGCACAGGCTAGATATGGCTGCAGCCTAGGGGCCCCCACCTGCCAAGGGGCCCCTGGCTGGCCAAAAGTGAAAAATTGTACAATTGTGACAGATGCAATATTGAAAAATGAACCTGACATGTTGACTACAGTTGGTAGACATGTAATCCTTAATTCCTAGCTCGTAATTATGACAGTATGTAAATTCCACAAAATTTGTCCTCCAGGGGGCCCCACAGCAACCTGTAGCCTTGGGGCCCCAGGCCATCTTAATCCGGCCCTGCATGTAGCCCATCTGGTCTGGCTGGTCTGGGAGTTCCCTTTGTAGGTTTCAACAGGACTTAACTCTACACTGTAGTAGACCTAGCCTGATTATGATCGACTTTCAAATTCTTTTGAGACTTGGTCTGACCAAGAGCATAACAATTTCAGTTTCTCAAATGGCATGGTTGACCCGCCTCCCTAGGTTTGCTACTGGTTGACTGGTTTCCGACAAAGTGGGTAGAGTTTCCGATTTTTCTGGAGATCAGAAACGATATTTACATTGCTCTTGGCATGACAAAAAACAACTCCGAAAGTGTTGCATCACTATTAGGGCTTTCAGGCCGACCAGAACGGAGCCGGAGCCGGTGCCCGCACCAGTTACGTTCAGCACTAAAGTGCTTATCTGCGAACCGCCCGTGTTCATACCGGGCTCTGAACTTTTCCCGCACGTGACTGCGTTACCCGGATGAACCTGCTGACGACCACGCTGTCGTCATGGTTCGTGGAGAAAAACGTAGTATTTTGCGTTTCGCATTGCGAACCAACTTTCCGGTTTGCTAACGCAAATATCTGTGGCGTGAACACAACGGCCGGTTCGCGATTAGGTGCGGGAACGGGCTCCAGCACAGTTCTCAGTCGGCCTGAACGTACTATAGGAGGACGTGGCTTGGCTACTGTAGGCCTACTACTCTACATGGTCAGCCTAGATAACGTTTCATACTATCTATCTACCTTGGATTCTCCCCAAGTTGCGTAACATGGGATTCTGCAATGTAGCCCCTTAATGTGCAGTCAGTGGAACGCTCTAATAGCCACTGAAAAAAAATTAACTGCCACAGTACAACACCACAGTGACAGTAAACAGGGCCTTTTGTAATACCTTGCACGGACGGGTGAGGCATAAATGCTATTTCGTTGTGTGCAGTCTGCACTTGTGTGCTGTGGAGTGCTGTGTCACAATGACAATGGGAGTTGGAGTTTCCCAGCTGGGCTTTCACTTCACTTGACGCTTTCACATTACGAGTTTGTCATTGACATTATGGTAACAGTTAATTTATTACAGGGACCGTGTCTCTTACTGGGTTAATGGAGTAAATTATACAGGTGTTCACAAACCACATACATACAGTACATACAGGGTACATCACTTCCTTTATGGGTATGGACCAGTGTGGAAATAAATGTCATTGGGCGCTGGGCAGATTCGTTCTAGATTACTAGGCTCAAAATAATTGTTTGCCCTATATTTTGCTCTTGGAATACCCGTACACCAGAATTCTTACCATATATTGACACAGCCAACTTAGACTGCTGAGTTTGGGAGGATACCCTTACTAGGTCAACCATGAGTTTGCATGTGTACAAAACAAAGTAATGCTACACCAACACACACACACACACACACATACGAGAAAAGGCGCTATAAACATTCCCTTGAGCAAATATTGCACAAGTTTCCAACCAGGAAGTTCCGGGAAGACTGCTGTATATTACGGCTTGATAGGTAGTAAGTAGGCCCCACCTAGTCTAATTACAGTTATCAGTGTATTGGTTCTGGTAAAATAGGTAATATACTACGCCTGCAGCCAGGGCAAAGTATCAAAGTATAATATGTGGGGTTTTTAAGGAGACGTATCAGTTGGAGATGAAAGTTGGAGGAAAGACAGAGAGAGAGAGAGAGAGAGAGAGAGAGAGAGAGAGAGAGAGAGAGAGAGAGAGAGAGAGAGAGAGAGAGAGAGAGAGAGAGAGAGAGAGAGAGAGAGAGAGAGAGCTGGGTGACTGAGCAGACTTAGAGACACCACTGAGCAGAACGTTGTGAAGGACACAGGTAAGACGACATTGCAAGACACATTAAATTCAATCTCAAGGTTTCAGTCGTACAATGGCATTTAAAGGAAAGCATGAGGAGAGGTGATCTGTTTGAAAACAGTGTTTGACATTTCTATAACTGCTACGTGTATAGTGATGTCTTCGTAGACAGAGAGGGGGAAAAAAATGCTGTTTAATCTTGCATGGTTGAAAGACCGAATATATTAAAAGGGCACGGAGGCGTTTCATTATTCAGTATTTCTCTCTTTTGATGGCTGACATGAAAAGTGGCGCTGTATTATCCAAGCTATTATTATCACACATGCTTCTTACAAAAAGGGCTAAACTCACCCAGTCATCAAATGTGAATGCCTGTCTCTTTTGCTGCCGAAGAGCTGACAGAATACTAAAGAGCATTTGAATATTCTAAGGAGAGGAGACCTCTGCCAGAGAGAAACTCTTGGTCGAATAATTTATATGTGGAATTTTAGACTCTTTCTGTCACCCAGGAATCTGAATACCATGAAAGCCATCAAATAAAAGGCAAAGTAAATGCTAGAAGCGTATTCAGGTAAGACTCAAATGATGGAGATTGGGTCTGAAACCAATATGCCAAGGCAAGACTAAATGAATGGCAGAAAAGTGACTTCTGGTAAATGGATTCATTTCCATACCATCTCAACTGCCTACAATCTTGACTAGACTACATTAGAGCGTTTTTTTTTTGTTTTTTTTTTTAAAGATATCAAACGTATTAATGAATTTAGATGTACAGTGGGTCAGGTCTGATGATGCTGTAGCCCTTTCATTGAGAAGGGATCACCAGCAATTTGACTCAGTGTTAGCTGAAAAAGCTCAACTAAATTAGATGATAGCAACATTGCTGGCATTAAGGGGAGACTTGGTTATTACCATTAATGGTAAACGAGCTCATAATACAGACTTTACATGAAGGGGTTAATAAACCTCTTAGCGCAGGGCCATGGCCGTAACAACCATTGAGGATACAGAGGTCATGGCCTCTGTATTTTTTTCCGTAATTTATCTATGATGAAAATCCATATATGCTCAACAATGATAAATTCAGTCTGTATACGCCACCCCCATTTATCCTCAAGGCAGTGATTAATGAAAACAAACTTAAGAGTTTGACTGAAGTATTTGAAGCATTCTAAATATACACTATACAGTACAGCGCACAGTATTTGACCCCAGTATTTGCTATAACCTTACTGACACCAAAATTGTAATGACTATATCTTAATCTGCGTAGCCTCTTACTGCAGCTGGGGTCGCCGGCGACCCTATTCACTTGCTGAAAATGCTTAACTAGATCATAACAACATCGCAGTGACATTGCAGAGAAACATATTGCTGCGCTAAGGGGTTAAGGCTCTCGGTACTGTCATAGCAATGTTGTTGATGTAGTTGAGTATTTTCAGCAAAAAGTGAATAGGCCTTACAGCGACGCCATCTGCAGTGAGAATCTACTACATATTGTAACAAGCCTATTGTAACTGTATATTTGCCCCCCAGATCTGATCAAAGCCAAGGAGAAAAGAGAAGATGGGTGCTGTCATCACCAAACTGAGGAAGCGACGCAAGAACAAGAAGGAGAAGAAAAGCAAAAAGAAAGGGAAACGCGTGGTGGTGTCCAAGAAAGGAGCTCCATCCCCCCAGTCCTCAAGGAGAAGGCCCAAGGGGAGCAGCGCAGGACGCCGGACGAGGAGCAATAACGGCACTCAACGAAGTCAAACCAGGCAGCGAAAACCCCTGACGGAGGTGTTCACAAACCACACTTACGAAACACCGGCAGAAATCATACCAAGAGACAACAAAGTCAAAGAGCAAGAAGAAGTGGAACCGGCAGCACTTGGCAAACGGCCGAATGATTCCCAGAGGAGCAAAAACAACACCACGAGGGGCCAGAGGAGGAAGAGCAATGGCACCCAGCGCAGTCAAAAGGGCCACACGGTACTACAAAAACGGCCGCTCAACGACATTTTCCCGAAGACGGAAGACCAGAAGATCGACAGCGTAATAGGTCGAGTAATCAATGATGACAGCAGCAGCGTCCAGCAGCGCGGCACCAAACTGCGCGCCTCGCAGAGAAGCAAGAAAGGAAGCCTGAGGAGAAGAAAGAGCAGCAGGAAGCTGAAAAAGCATCTGTTCCCGAGCCCCGCCGTCTTCAGCGAGATTGACGCCCACGTCATCAGGACTGGAGAACAGGTGAGATGCCGCCAGCGATCTGCCCACTGTTGTTGCTCTTATCCACTTATCTCTGCATTTGATAAGATAAGAAGAATTCACAGAAGGCTATGGGTGCATTCCAATATGCAACCTTGTGTCCTCCACTTGTGCTTGTGGCCTTGTACCACGAAGTAATATGTCATGATGACATCACTGACAACAGTAGGCCTATTATATTTCAATATCTCGCAAAAGCGCAATTGTAAAGTCATTTTCTCATTTGCAAACTCAATGGTGAATGAAGAAAAGTCCTCCAAAAATTGATGTGGCTAGGCTGACAGCGGGGAACCTTTATTGTTTTCTCCACGGAGGCGGGGCATCAGCAAAACGTGAGGCCACAAGCACAGCAAGGTCGAATATTGGAATGCACACCCTAACATAAAATAAACCCGGCCTTAACCAGCTGCCCACGGTACAAATGCATTATTGTAAGCCTCTCCCAGCCTGGCAAACCCAGCCATTCACGAGTAACATGCTTTTTTCCCCCTTGATAGATGTCACGTAGCCTATCATGTCTCCATTTCCAAACATACAGAATTTTGTGTGTGTGTGTGTGTGTGTGTGTGTGTGTGTGTGTGTGTGTGTGTGTGTGTGTGTGTGTGCGTGCGGTGGCCATTTTTGTGCTGCCCCTCTATACTGTGGGCCAGTCTCTAAGAAAATTGAGGAGAAAAAAAATAGCCTTAGAGAACTCTCAGCCCACTAAGAAATGCCCCGTGTGTGTGTGTGTGTGTGTGTGTGTGTGTGTGTGTGTGTGTGTGTGTGTGTGTGTGTGTGTGTGTGTGTGTGTGTGTGTGTGTATGACAGAGAGAAGAACATACTATATTATTCACAAAATTGGCTGTTCTTTTTTTCTCTTTTGCAGCTGAAGAAACAGAGGATCGTATCTATCAAGGCCATCACACAAGCCATTACTGTGGGTGCAGTGACCGACCTGCAGAAGCTCAGAGCAATCTGGATCTGGATCTGCCACAACATTGGTCAGTCCCATAACGCCACACCACTCCATTCATTCTACTCCAATGACATTGTAATATCCGTACCGCGCAGTTAATATTAGACTGGCTTACTGTTATAAATTAGCAGGATTTAAAGTGCAGCCAGGCTAAACGAAGGCCAATAATGTTTATCGTCGAAGCGTCACAGCGTCACAGATATTGCGAGCTGACATAAGTTCCAAAGCTCGCTTATAGGCTTTGAAGGGGATGATATTATTACAGTGCAATATATGTGTCGAAGATTGCTGTAACGATAAGACCTTAAGTGTCAAGTAAATGATCGTGCAGCCTGCCAAAGGCTGAACCGAACGTTATTGCGAAAGAACTTGTGCAACCCTTAAAGCAAGATCAGTTTACATTTGTCTGGGCTAGTGCTTCTCAACGGGGGCGGTACAGACCCCCATGGGGGGCGTTGGGGAGCTCTAGGGGGGGGCCTGGAGAAGGACACAGCTGAGAGGGGGCAGAGCTTAGAGCTTGGTGGGCATTAGTCCATTCATTTTTTTAATGCTAAGCGGGGCGTTGTCGTGCTTATGATGAGGTCAAGGGGGCGTTGGGAGGCTTATGATGACGCCAAGGGGGCGTTTGTTCAAAAAAGGTTGAGAACCACTGGTCTAGGCCTATAACAGCAGTCATTGCTAGACAGCATGAGACGCATGTCCTCAATAAATATGTTTGTTGGGCTAAGCCTTGGGAATGTTGATTAAACGTGGCTGGGAAGTGGATTAAAAATTAAATGAGTCATGGTCTGTGAATGTCATTCTGTGATATTAGCGTATGAGTTGGCATTGGAGTCGAGAGATGGCATGCTCATATGTTTTTATTTGTTGATGTGGTTGTCTTCGCCATCATCGCATGTCCATGAAGAGTACGACATCAGTGGATACCTGGGCTTTAGTGAGAAGATCACTACTCCCGAGCGGGTCGTGCAGACAGGCCTGGGCATATGCTGTGGATACTCTCGTCTTTGCCAGGAGATGTGCAGGTACTATATAGATGACAAAGAGACAAATGTTTTTAAAAAAAGAAAAAAAAAGTCAAGCATCCATTCACTGTTAATGCTTCATGAGACCCATAGAGGTTCAACCGTGTAAATAATTTCCTCTAAACATGTTGTATTTACTCCTGTCTGAAGCACTTATTTTGTGCATGGAATCAATCGAAAAAAATGAAGATTAAGAGAGCATGTAGGCCTACACTACATGTCTTTCCATTAACCCCTTAGCACAGAGCCTACCTTATTGTCACCAAATTGAAATGACCAAGTCTTAATTGGTTACTTAAGACTCTCTGCATTGTCATAGCAATGTTGTTATGATGTAGTTGAGTGTTCTCAGCCAAGAGTGAATATCCCCGTCAATGGGCCCATCTGCAGTAAGGGACTACATTTTAATGACAGGTGTCTTTGACCAACCTCTCTTCTGTGTGTGCTTCTGCAGGGAGGTCGGGGTAGAATGCCGTGAGGTGAGTGGACATAGCAAAGGTGCTAGCTACCGCCCAGGTGTTAATGCCCAAAGCACCAAGTCTGATCATGCCTGGAACGCAGTGCAGATCCGTGGACACTGGTATCTATTGGACGTGTGTTGGGGAGCAGGAAACACCGACCTTCAAAAAAGAGTTTTTACCAAAAGGTGAGAGCGATTAACTTGCTGTAAGCTGTTACTGCTTGTTAACATATAAATGTCAATGCAATATCACAGTTTTAGAAACATCATGACAACGTTATGTAAGGGTTAACGTTCGGCGAGAAGGTCGCTACCGTGGAATAGCAGCACGACAGAGAGAATCTTAAGACCCCGACGCGGAGCGGAGGGGTCTTGTTCTCTCTGAAGTGCTGCTATTCCACAAAGCGACCGACTCGCTGAAAGTTAACCCGCTTATTATATGGATATACTTAAATGATTCACACATGGCGGGGACATTTCTTTAGGCCAATTTAATGTTAAGATTGTTGCTGCGCAAAACAAAACAGTGCCGTTGTGGAACACCGCTAGGCAACAGCTAGGTAGCCAGGACAACAGGTGTTGTCTATCACAGCAGCTGATTAGAGTCTTGTTGAAAAGTCGCTTTAGCAGTGAAAAGTCTTGTTGCCATTGACAGCGGTCTGTTATAGACTAACCCGTCCGTTATCGAAAAATAACAGACGTGCGAACGTTGGGGAGCCCCGTTGAAATGAATGGAGCATTCGACCGATGACGTCACACCATATAATAAAAATGTTATAATTATAACATAAATGTTACAAAATATAAAAATGTTGTAACATATATAACATAATATTTTAAATACATTGTATTCACAAAACAATGCTTTCCTATTTTTTAGCTACAACGAGTTTTACTTCTTAACTGACCCTGACAAGTTCATAAGTTCCCACTTTCCGGACGACCAAGAGTGGCAGCTCATGAAGCAGCCTATCTCACTGGACGAGTTCCAGAAGATGGTCCAAACGAAGTCAATGTTCTACCAGTTAGAACTGACTCTCCACCATCCCAGACAATTTCTGATAGTAACAGGTTGGCACTTCCATCTTATTGTTGAGAATTGAAAATCAATAATGACTGCCAGAATGTCACATACAACTTGCCGTTATTGTAATAATACATTTTTTACATATTAATATGCTATTCTACTAGCCTTGTAAACTAGACAAACCTGCCTTGCGGCAAAAAATATTTTGTCAAGGTTGGGGTGGGTTGGTCACTGTTTCTCTGATTGGTCACAGCATGTTGTTTGAATCACAACAGCTTAGTCCCACCCACAGCCCTCAGCTTTCTGAAATGTGCGTTGCCAGACTAAAATGTTCATGTTATGGTTTCGCTCTCCAACTTGTGATTTTCACCATTTCCCAATGTCAAGTGTATGAACCTTGGAAGTGTGTCAGTCTAATTAGTCACGGCCAGTGATTGTATACTCCACAGAATTCACCAAACAGTATTCAATCACTGGGCATGATTACGAAGGCTGATACACTTCGAAGGAAGCACACTAGACATTGAGAAGCGGTCTGAATAACTGAACAGCTAAATCAAAATGCTGCCATAGTAGAAGATAAGTGAATTGAAGATGAAGATAGAGCATGGTTTTTGTCATTACTGGATTGATTTTTTTTCTCATTTCAGAGAATGGCGATGCCACTATTTCCATGACTTTCCCCGAACCCGTAGACTTCATGTACAAGACTCACCAGCGCAGTGGCTCAGTGTTACAGGAATTGGATACATCTGTTGGATTCCTTACCATCACCCAAACTCACATGAAGCTTCTGCTTCGTCCTCCCACTCAGGGAACATTTGACATCACAGTCTATGCCAAAACAGCCAACACACCAGGCGAGTACACAGAGGTCTGCAACTTTCTGATGGACTGTCCCAGGGCTTCATCTTTGGAGAGCTTTCCAGATAACCCTTCACAGTCTTGGGGCCTGCTGCAAAATGCCAAGGACATGGGACTCAAGCCGTGCCAGTATGAAGCCAAAATCATGCTGGACTCTGGATCCTTCGAGATGGTGCTACCAACCACCAAACCTTTGATGATCACATGCGAACTTTTTCACAAGAACCTGGATAAATCACAAGCCAAGAGATGTGTAGCTACACAAAGTGAGCCAGATCAACTGAGCTGTCATGTCCTCTGCCCATTCGTGGGTTACTACCGCTTAGCTGTGTTTGTGAAGGACAGAGAGAGCAATAGTAAATCTTACGACCAGGCTGGCAACTTTCTACTGCATTGCACAGGTGGCACTCTGACCCCCATCAATAAGATCTTCCCGCCTGAGCTCAGCAGTAACTGCGGACCAGGCAACTCAACTCTCAAAGTTGGTCTCAGGGATTTCAGTCACACCAGGGCCGTCATAAACAGCCAGAAGGGGCAGTGCAACATCACGTTCCGTAACCCAAACGGCCTGCAGCTTTCAGCTAAATTGTCGAGGGAGGAGCGACAGCAGCCCAAGTACCCCATTTCCCGGTACGTCCTGCTCTCCTGCGACGATCATGAGATCACCGTGAATGTGGCTTTGCCTGACGCAGGCGTCTACAGGCTTAGCCTTTTTGGCGGCCCAGCCAAACAAACCAGCTTATCCCACATCTGCGACTATGTGCTGCGTAGTCACTGGGAAGGCAGCTGGCCCCCATATCCTCTTAGCTACTCCGAGTGGGCCGGAGGCGGTGTGCTGTACGAGCCACGCACTGGCCTGCTTGAGCCCATGTCCAAGGTGCGCTTCTGTGTGAAAATCCCCAGGGCGAAGGAGGTGTATGTGATTGGGCAGGGTCAAACCAAATTAACGCGGAACCAGGAGAGCCAGGTGTGGGAGGGGGATGTGTCTACTGGCACTGGTCCACGACTTCAACTTGCCGCCAGTTTACCTGGCAATGAAAACGGAAGCTTGAGCATCCTCCTGTGCTTCGACGTCTCTAAGACACCAAATGGGATGAGATGAGACTGTTGATGCTACAGAACAATTGGGAGTTATAATGTAGCAGCTAATCTGGCAGTTTTTCCGAATACTGTAATTTATATAGCCAATTTGCAATTTAGGCTAGACCTAACTTTTTTGTCATTTATCCAGGGGGTCACTGACTGCTTTGCAATTCAGGATTATTTTCCTAGCCTCCTTGTTGACTGTCATTTGATGAAATGCTTTGACTACAGTCTTACTCAACATAGCTTTTCTTGTATGGCTTTCTGGTCATATAACCATGTTATATTTTGTAAGAGAGAGGTGGATGAGGCCCCTATAGTCTGTAATCATGGCTTGGTCCCCAAGGCTGCCTTGTTACACTGTGTGTATTTCCACACGTCTCGTCTCTATGACTAATGTGCAAACAGTGCTAGTTCCTGCTCTCCCTCCAACCTTTGAGCTGGTACACTGAACAATTTCCAGCATATGGCCACCAGAGTGCTCATATGGTTCGCTACCTGCCCTCAGGTAGCACAAGGCAAAGATATGCTTAGCCGCGCTAGCAATACAGACTGTGTATTTTGGCTGCTCATGTGTGTTCATAGACCTACACAGGGCACACACGCATACACACACACACACACACACACACACACACACACACACACACACACACACACACACACACACACACACACACACACACACTGCTCTTGCTATATACACCTCGCCCAGATTGGCAAACATTTGCATAGCCGATGATATGGGGAAAAACACTACTCAGACATTTCAGAAGCAGCCGAAGAGGAGTGAGAGAGAGGTGTAGGGGAAATGTGCAAGGAATGAACATGCACTGTGACTGAAGGCCTAAGCAATGTGAATGAGATGCAATGTGAATGAAAATCCCAACCTGCATGTGTTGTATGGGCAGCAATAGCAATTGTTTACAACAATTTGTTAACAAACACACCTGGGTGGCATTCCCAAACAGCTGCAAGAACTCAGTTTATTTATTTAATAATGTAATGATTATTTATGATGATGTAATGATTATTATTTAATGATTTGTATGGGGGACTTCTTTGCCAAGTTACCTTTGGACTTCAGAACGAAATTGAAAGTAATTTTTAATTTATACTGGTTTCTATGTGTAATGTTGCAATATAAGAATGGAAAAAGAGAAAGGCTAGGTTAAATAAAGTTCTCGCTATATTTTTAACATCTTCACAATGTTGATTGATTGCATCTTATTACATTGCGCATATACAGTATGAGATCATTTGAGCCAGTCTCGACCACAAATTACACCTATACGTAATAATTAGGCCTAGATATAAAGTAAACCTAGATATAAAGTAAACATACGTATTTTGTATCAACAATCAACTTTGACAACTATTTTGACTAGCATGGAGTTACCCACTGCCCTGCACGAAAGGGGATGTTGGTCATGGTCATCAGCCACTGGAAGAGCAAGGACAATTTCACATACTGTAGTTGTATTGTAGACACATAGGAGGTAGATCGATAGTGGCTGGATAACATTCTACATTCTCCAGCATTCTACATTCTATTTCAGCATTCTATTTTGAAAAGCTGCAGTGGCACATGTCTCCCTTTTATTTGGTGCCCCAACCCCATGCACTCTCTCTCTCCTCGCTCTCTCTCTCTTTCTCTCTCTCTCTCTCTCTCTCTCTCTCTCTCTCTCTCTCTCTCTCTCTCTCTCTCTCTCTCTCTCTCTCTCTCACACACACACACACACACATTTTTATTTGTGCACATGATTATTGTGCACTACACATATATAAATTGATATACACTGTCACAAACTCAGCAGTTGCAAGGTTATTAAAAACATGACTCAGGCCTCCACACTGGAGAAAGACATTGTCCATAGCAAAGAGTTCTTATGGGCACATGCATACACACAGCCCAACCTTATATCTTTGTGGGGCCCTTGTAAGGCCCTTCCTATTTGTGGGGGCCTTCCATTCATATTTACGCTAACAATAGTTGAAGAATGCTACACTGAGCCCAAACCAAAACAATCCCTAACCCTAACCTGTCAGTGAGGAAATGTTTTGCACTTTTTCTTTTGCCAGTAACAACAAAACTACCCCAGCAAAACAGATCAAAAAAATGTGGGGCCCAGGATTTTGGCCCCACATGGAGCGAGGGCCCCAGCATGTGGGTGTGCTCCAATAGCAGTGGCCTCACAAATTATGATTGGTGCACGTACACACACACACACACACACACACACACACACACACACAACAATCACGCTGTCTATTGCTTCTTATATATAGGGCCTACTCAAAGACAGCAGTTGACACATGTGAACTCTTTCTTGCCTTTGCAAGTTCTTTTTTCTGTTAGGGTGGTGGTTGGTGTATTTTGCCACTCGAGGCAGCTGCTGATTTTTGTACTTCAGCGTAGTTTGCTCATAAATTTGTTCTTTTTACAGGCAGAACCTTGGGGAGGTATTAAAGTCCTGCTGGATTTCCTCCCTGTCACTATTTATATTTACGTGTTATGCTTTGGTGTCGATGTAACTCTTTGCTTCACGTCCCATATGGACGTAAAAAATAAATAAAACAAAAGCCCCACCACAGACGGGGACAGAGCTGTCTGCTTGTGGAAGAAAAAGAGGATTATGGATTTTCATTTTCTAATCACAGATAACTTTGCCCTATCATTGTCCTCTTCAGATAAGGGAGACATTTTTCAAAGTTGTCAAATTCACAAGTAATGGGAAAAGAAAAGTGGCAGCTTGCCAACAGATTCCCTTTGTAGATGCCTTGACCACACAGTGCGGATGGTAGCCTGGATAGGAGTCTGTCAAGCCAAGTCAGCTTCTATTGTCAGTTTCTTCATATGCACAGGTCATACAAGGACATTGTAATTACGTTTGTCTCTTCTTCTTTACCATAAGGACATAGACATTGTGGACCTTATGCCTCTAAGAATCCTGGGCCCAACCTATGTGGACCTTATGCCTCTACAACCCCCATACTCAAATAGCGGCCCGCGGGCCACTTGTGGCCCGCGGGGCATCTATTTGTGGCCCTCGAATAATTTTGAAAAATAAAAAAAAAAAAAAAAAAAAAAAAAAAATTTTTTTTTTTTTTTTTTTTGGTCCGATCGCGCTGCCGGCTCTTATTTTGAAATCGCGCCACAGACGCTAGGAAGATGCGTGCCGTGTCTCCGCCCCCTCAATCAGTTTCTCCCTGCAGGCTCCAAACAGAAGTGACTATGAGGGTGGCAGAGGCTGTTGTGAGGTAGACTACAGAAGGGAAGGACGGTAGAACTTGTAAATAAATGATTTAAAAAGTTCTCTTTGCCTCTTTTGAAAGTAATGGTCCACATTTCATTGCATACAGTGTGTTAGGACTAGCTGTAGCTAGTTGCTAACACAAATTAAGGCAAATTGTGTTTGAGCTCTGCTGGCAGCTAACTAGGGGTAGCCTACTTAAAAACGAATTGCTTGATAAACTTTTCACACTTTTAAACAGTCCCCAAATAGTTCGTTTGGAAAGCTAAGCCCCTCATAAGATTTCAAACAAAGTTATGAGCAACTTGATTATTTATTATTGGCTGTTGCATTTAATCAACATTGCATCAATTTGCCATTTTCTTGTTGGCAAAACCTGGTGTCCTCCTATCTATGTGTCCTCTTTGTTGAGTCCATTATTGCATCTGATTCTCATTATGCATGTGAGAGCTGCATAAACAAAGTCATAATAAGCAACATTTGTTTGAAAAGTGTTATCTTCAGGCTTATTGGTTTTCTCACTAAGAAATAAATGTTTATGAATGTAGTCTGCAAATATAGGCTAATCTTATGTCATTTAAAAAAAATACTGAAGGGTGGGTGGCAATGACAGCAAGGCAGGCACCTCACCCCACAGTGCTCCAGAAAAATGCAGGCCCTTTATGAGAGAAATGTTCTCCCATCCTGTCACTGGAAACTAAATATCTGCTGTGGGTGTGAGTGCGTGTGTTTTGTGATTACAAAGGCCTTATCATTTTTTATTTTTTATTTTTTTATTTTTTTGGTGGGGGTCGTGTCGTGTCAGCCCGGCCCGGCCCTTTATAGGGAGGAATTTTGAAAAACTGGCCCTCGGGGACTTTTAATTGAGTACCCCTGCCCTACAATCTCTATCTATGTCTTCCTCTTCTGTCTTCTTGCTATTCTTTCTTGTTTCTGTCTATCCTTTCTACTTCTCTTTTTAACGCCATCTTTAACATTGATTTTCCCCCCCCCATTTGTTAAGCACTTTGAGCTACATGCCTTGTATGATATAGTGCTATACAAATACAATTATTAAATTAAATAAAAAATAAAAAAAATACACAGGAGTGACATTAACAAACTGACATCAAAGTGCAAGACAGCACAAGTAACAGTGATGGACCAGTCAGAGAGTCTCCCCTGCACTATGGGCACACTCCTGTCTTCCTTGATCTGTGCTTTTGGTCTTGTGCTTCGCTGATGCCCCGCCTCCATGGAGAAAACAAGCCAACTCCATCCCATTGTCATTGTGACACAGCGCACTCCACAGCACACAACGAAATCGCATTTTTGCCTCACCCAAGGGGAGCAGTCCCCAATGGTGCCCGAAAGGGAGCAGTGCAGTGAGACGGTACCATGCTCAGGGTACCTCAGTCATGGAGGAGGATGGTTGATTAATCCCCCCCACCAACCTGGCGGGTCAGGAGTCAAACTGGCAACCTTTGGGCTACAAGACTGACGCCCTAACCGAGTACCCATGACTTCCCATGAATAAATAAATAAAACAATAGAGTTGTCCTGCTGTCAGCTCTCCTATCCACAACAACTTTTCTCCATTCAACACCCTGATTGCATATGAGAAAATTACATTGCATTACATTGCATTTGGCAGACGCTTTATAATCAAAGCGACTTTCAAAGAGGACATAATGAAGCCAACATCACAAGCAAATACAAAGTGCACAGGAAATATACAGAACAACAAGTGCAGTTGCAAAGAGGGGTTAGGTTTTTTTTATTTTTTTTTAAATTAATAAAGAGTACACACATAAACACACACACACACACACACTCAAACTAAACTAAACTAACAAAATGAAAATGACATTAGAATTGCGACATCATCACGAGGACACAAGTACAAGGGAGGACAGGAATTAGGATACAGGAAGGAACCCTTCTACTTTTAATATGGGAAGCCGACAGGGGGAACAAAGGGGGTCAGTTGTCCCGGGCCCGGGGAAATGGCGGGCCCAGAATTGGGACTCTATTACATTGTACGGTATGTCAGTGGTGTAGTCTACGTAGAACGCAGGTATACGGAGTATACCCACTTTTAAATTTCAGGGGCTTCAGTATACCCACTAAAAAAATGATTGATCTATTATTTAGAATAGCATAAATATATACAGTATACTCACTTCAAAAAATGCTTGAATATACAGTATACCCACTTCAAAAAAGTAGACTACACCACTGCGGTATGTATTGAGTGGTGGAGGGCCCTTCAGATGAATTTGTTCCCGGCCCGTCAAAGCCATCAACAGCCCTGTTTCTAATAATTAGCAAAACAAAATACATGACTTGTTCATTTCCAGACAATTGCATGGTGTTAGACAAAAGTGTTGTGGCCTCATCCGTATTGACTGGGATGAAATGATTAGAAAATGTTTGTATAAATCACAACAATGCAATGAGGCCTCTCTCTTCTTCTTCTTCTTCTTCTTCTTCTTCTTTTGCTTTCTCTCTCTCTCTCTCTCTCTCCACCCCCCTCTCTCTCTCTCTCTCTCTCTCTCTCTCTCTCTCTCTCTCTCTCTCTCTCTCTCTCTCTCTCTCTCTCTCTCTCTCTCCCTCTCCCTCTTCTCCTCCCACTCTCCTTCTACACAAGGTATTCCACTGTAACATACACTGGCTGCCACAATTGATTTTCATTTCCCCAATTTCAAGCAGGCCACAACAATAACGTTTATCACTCGTCTCAGTGCGCTGTAATTACACTTGCAAATCTGAAATTGGAAGCCAGTGTGAATTGACTATTAAATCAGTTATCCTCAAGCACACCGATCCGGTGGGAACAGCCAGGCCCGCTGACAAGGGGGAACAAATGGGTATGTTGTTCCGGGCCCAGGGAGATAGGGGCCCCAGAATTGGGTCCCACCATTACATTGTACGTATTGGGTAGAGGGCCCTCTCAGTTGACTTTGTCCTGGGCCCAGCGAAAGCTGTCAGCAGCCCTGGGAACTGCGGTTAAAGTGGGAACGGAACAAGGGATATCAGGAGGAGAGAAAATGAAGACACTCTCGACTGGCTCAGCTCAGCGTGTCGAAATTTGCAGGTAACACAGCACTCCCGCCGGACCAACCCCCGCCCAGAGACAGACGTCATGCGGAACGTTCAAGAAAACAAATGAAACCGGATCGCTTCACACCAGTGTGCGATTGACTCTCTCCACTTGAGGGAGTATTGAAGTTTTTGGTTTCTCTTTTCTTTTCCTTTCCCTCTCTTTTCTCTGTTTTTTGTGGGCTTCCCTGTAGGCTGCCGACTGACTGACTTCAAAGCTAACCGCTAATGATCTTAGTGCAGGCTGAGGTATAGAGACCTTGAGAGTGAAAATGGTTACCTTGAAATGTACAGCACACATTGCACAGTGTAAATAAAACTTTGTCAGGGCAGTCCACAGAAAGGCAAATTGGTTTCTTGGTTTCCAAAATGTACATGCTTAGAACAATCTACAGTACCGAAAACATGTGCTTGGAACAGATTGCTATCATTCTGTTTCACAAAGCTTTGGTTTTACATACAGTTACACATATCATACGCGCACACACACACACACACACACACACACACACACACACACACACACACACACACACACACACACACACACACACACACACACACACACACACACACACACACACACACACACACTTCCATGTCCATGTAGGGAAGGCTGATAAAAAGGAGGAATGATCAACAAACGTACAAAAGGAGATAGGCTATTTGTTTGATGTGTTTGGACAGCTACAACCAGAGTCGTTGATGTGGTTTATAAATAGCATTGATTTTTGTTCGGCCACATAGATTAGGCAGGCACCCTCTCAGTCACTCACTCAAACTGTTTTCAGAACAGTCAGCCTGGTGTCAGGGGGGTTAATTAATTCCTATTGTCGTTTCGACATGAGCTCTCGTCAAGCAGGGAACCCCTAGGGCAGGGATGTCAAACTCAGGCCCGGGGGCCAAATTTGGCCCTCTGACCCATTTTATTAGGCCCGCGACATCATTTCAAATGTCTATTACAGTTGGGCCACATACACCATCAATGTATAGAGTAATATGACTTGAACATGAAATTAGCTGTGTCACAGCATGTGTAGACACATTTGAACTAACAAATATGATGGGAAATAGTGCATGTGAAATTTAACTACGAGTATGAAGTGCGTGCATGCACAATTTTAGTCCATTTTTTTAAATAATTGTGGAGCTCGGCCCGCGACTTCATTCCAGATTTTGATTTTGGCCCTCAGTCAATTTGAGTTTGACACCCCTGATCTAGGGGTTAGAGTGAAGTGAAAGCCCAACTGGGAAACTCCAACTCCCATTGCCATTTTGACACAGCACTCCACAGCACAGAAGTGCACACTGCAAACAACGAAATTGCATTTATGCCTCACCTGTGCAAGGGGGCAGCCCCCAATGGTGCCCGAAAGGGAGCAGTGTGGCAGGACGGTACCATGCTCAGGGTACCTCAGTCACCCCCCTCCACCAACCTGCCAGGATTGGAGAAGAACTGGCAACCTTTGGCCTACAAGTCTGCCCTAACCGCTTACCCATGACTGCCCTAGAATAGAGTAGAGAAGGTTAAGGTTAAGGTTTGTGCTACATGACATGCCCACTGACTTAGAATTGGAGAGAAGTATAAGATTTGCTATGGAGATGGTGATGACCGGAAAGGTGCATTAAGTAAGAATTAGATAAAGGAAAAGTCTTCATTACGTTGTTATTGAAAGCAGTGGAAAAAGTGATGTAACTATGTCATATAGTGTTAAGCTTACATCATTAGTTTACTTCTACTTTATTATACACCTCTGCAGTTGGGACCAAAGTCTTTGGGATGTACTATTTTCGATGCTGACTTTGGTGAGTGAATCACTGGTGTATATTTATTCAAATCATCGGCTGTGACGAATGTTCTCTCTTGTGACTACAAGAGTTCACAGACAGCAGAAAGACACACAACAGGCGACACAGACCCTCTGACTTCAAACAAGATGTTAACAGTGATCCAACACAGCAGGAGTTTAAAGCAAAAGAAAAGAAAGACAGAAAGAAAGATAGAAAGAAAGAAAGTAACTAAGAAAGAAAGACAGAGAGAAAGAAAAACACAGAGGATGGCAGAAAGAAAGAGAACGAAACCCAGCTCACATTAGAAATGTATTACAACAGTCTTAAATGATGTGGACATTGTGAGCCCAGGGGATGAGAGAAGGGACATGAGGAATAGCTCACTTCATGTTCTGTTCTGTCTGCACAATGTGGAGGTCTGGTCTGTAAGGGGGTGAGGCAATGTGACTACCGAAACACTCCCCGCCCCGGCACAGTAAGCAACCCTCTCCGAGGGCCCTCTCTGTGATCCAGGGAAGCCAACGGGGGGGAGGGGGACAAATGGGTCTGTCGTTCCGGGCCCCAAGGAAAGGGGGCACACAGAGTTAGGACCCAATTACGTTACATGTACAAATGAGGCGCTTTCAGATGATCTTGTCCCGGGCCCAACCAAAGCTGTCAGCGGCTGGCCCTGCCTGTAAGCTTGCCTGCTTGTCTGCCTTGCCTTACCTGCCCTGTACTGCTGGCTGGCTGGCTGGCTGGTGGGAGGCCACAGAGTGAGCTCCTGCAGAACACTGAGGGGTGTGAAAGCAGCAGCCTTCTCCTTTTTCAACGCTCTTATCAGAGAGGGTGTCTGGGAACAAGGAACAGGGAACAGCGGTAACAACCCGAGGAGGAGTATGCTTCTAGCCCTCACCTCCTGCTGTTACACTGAGCACAAAAAGCCAACAGAGCCTCAATGGAAATTCCTAAATATATAGCCTACTATATATGCTATACAAAATGAGCAAGAATAAGTGTATATTTAAGACTATGTATACGCTTTCAAGAGTTCTGCAGTACATTTCATTGCCCCCTACTGTAAGTGGGCTGAGACTCAAAATTCTGAATATGCCATATATAATATGCATATATAATATAATTTAAGCACTGCATAAAATCGGGAATCCCTACCGTAGAGTATCTGAACATTAAAGGAAATAGGCTACATAGGCTAATACTGGGCCTGTATTTTCAACATTTCTACTCATTCACAGTTTACAGTAAGTTGCTAAAAAGCCCTTGTTTGGTCGTTTATGAATAAATTATTTTGATAGAAATGTTGGAGCAGCATATGGCAACTTTCATGTATTTGGTCATATGGGCACTGAATAAATGGTGTATGGAAAAAGTGTACAGGTGGACCTGTCAGACAGAACAAAGGGCAAAGTCACGAGCACGTACGCAAGCACACACCCACGCACGCTAGCATGCACGCTAGCACGCACGCACAAGGGCACAGAAAAGTGTGATGTGTGAAACGTGCAAAACCAAACACAGAGCCATGTGCGTTCCTGTCAAGCAGAGTGGGAACAGGAGCAGGAGCAGGAGTGTGTGTGTGTGTGTGTGTGTGTGTGTGTGTGTGTGGGGTGTCGGTAAATACCCCCGTGCGCCTGTCATGCGTGACAGCGACAGTAACCATTCGGCCTGCTCTTGTCAGAACATTTGTCCTCGAAGCCCCCCTTCAGTACAGTACTGTATGTATTACGGGAAAAACAGATGCGCTAACAAGCAAGATGACAGGTCCACCAAACGTCACTATGAAGTGAACTCACAGTTTCCATAGCAAGCAGGACAGGATTGGGATGAAAACTGCATCTGGCAGTTTTAGTGGAGACTGGTCCATCCAGTGAGGCAATGAAGCATATGATGACATTAACCCCTTAGCGCAGAGCCTATATTATGAACTTACTGTCACCAAAATTGTAATGGCTATGTCTTAATCTGTTTTAAGGCTCTCGGTAATGTCATAGCAAAGTTGTTATGATGTAGATGAGTATTGTCAGCAAATAGTGGATAGGTCTGCCGGCGACCCCATCTGCACCAAGAGGCTACAGAAATCTAATATGAATTTGTTGACAGAAACAGCCAAAATGCTTCATTTACGTTCAGTAAACAATGTGGAAGTCAGCAAGTTCATCCGGGTAACACAGTCATGTGCGGAAAAGTTCAGAGCCTGGTATGTACACGGGTTGTTTACAGGTAAGTGCTTTAGTGCAGAACGTAACTGGCATCGTTCATAGCAATGTTGTTATGATGTAGATGAGTATTTTCAGCAAATTGTGGACAGGCCCGCCGGCGACCCCATCTGCACCAAGAGGCTACAGAAATCTAATATGAATTTGTTGACAGAAACAGCCAAAATGCTTCATTTATATCTCTTATAGCTGGTCTTGGAGAGGCCACTGTTGTGGCACTGTAGTGGACTGATACCATTGAGAAGGAGGCCAGGACAAACAGCCCACTGGGCATATGCCCTGTATGCCATATGGCCAATCCCACCATGATAGCAAGGTGATAAAAGTTGCTACAAATTACTGCTCTTGTTGCTTTCAGGGCCGACTGAGAATCATGCCGTATGTTGACCGTTCCCGCACCTAATTGTGAACCGGCCTGGTATGTTCATGCCACAGATCTTAGCGATGGCGAACCGGAAAATACTTGGTTTTCTCCGCGAACCGTGACAACAACGTGGACGTCAGCAAGTTCATCCGGGTAACACAGTCATCCGATATGATTTCAATGTTATGCAGCTTCACATGAAATACGACATATTTTGTAATGGAATATTAGAAATTACATTTGCAATACAATTAAGTTATATTTGGTGGTCCTAGAGAAGGTGGGGACTGATTTAAAGGTAGCTGCCTTCAATATAGGCCTAAAGTGCAGGGGGAAATCCTGGTTTGTGTTCATAATACGGTCCTCGGAGGACTTTTACTGCCCTTGGATGAATTTGAAGTGGCCCCTCGAATGAAAAAGGTTCTCCACCCCTGATTTAGAGGGGGTCACACAAAAACGCATTTAATGTGTCGTGGTGCACTGCACTAAGGCACCTGTGCCATACACTTGGGGACCCAGGTTTGAGTCTGGCCTGGAGAATATCCCATTCCCATTCCTCCAGTCTCTATCACCCAAACAATATCCTGTCACCACCTTTGACTGTCCTATCTAAATTAAGGATAAAATTTGGTTAAACATACAGTATTTGATTAGTTCCCTCTCTGAAATTTGGGTTAAGCATGTATGCATACATCTTCGTTCTCGCTGGAGAACGGACTTCTCGTGATTGTGCCGCTCTCGCAGGAGAGTGGCTGTCCACGCGGTGGACTGATCAAAGTGCTTCACGGGGTGCGCAGGGACCACTGCACTCAAGAAGCTGAGATAGATTACGTGGCGTATTGGGCAATATCGCTAGCTGTGGTGCTGAAGTACTGCCACGGCCGAGAAATGTCAATGCAGCAAACTTTCTCGAGCTCGGGAGTACAGAGCGCCACTGAGACCTCAGGCAGTATCTGCACTCGCAGACATGTGCGGACACCCCTCGGTGGATGATGGTTGGAGAGCAATGGAGTGAGGTGATCTGAGAGGAAGCTAGGGCAAGACACTTGACAAATTAATAAAGAGCAGCGGCTTAAGGGAGGCGAACGGGGAGATGGTGGGTGCGAGCGAGAAAGAAAATTGAGAAGCAGCTGGTTAATAGGCTTGCCTATCTTTTCGCGCTGAAATCAGGCGAATGACAGTTGAGTGGAGAACAGAATGCAGGTGATAAATTAGGCATGCCAAATTTAATTACGCTTCTCTCAAACTTTCATTTTTAACAAAACATGCAGTAGAACAATAGGGTTCACTCAGAAGCCATCACAGAAAATGAGTGAAGCGGGAAAAGAGGGAGAGAGAAAGAAAAAAGAAATACAGAAAAAGCGTGCATACATCTTCAAGTAATTGTTATCACCATACCACAGAGGGGAAAAGTAAGAGAGAGAGAGAGAGAGCGAGCGAAAGAGAACGAGAGAACGAGAGAACGAGAGAACGAGAGAACGAGAGAACGAGAGATAGAGACAGTACTGTACGCTCGCTGCTGTGCTGTGCTGTGCTCTGAGAAATTGAGCTGAGCCCATTGCATATTGTATAAAATGTCATCATGGGCTTATATTGGCAGGGTTATCCACGGAGTCCTTCACTCTGCTCTGAGCTCTATAGTCATGTGTGCCTGATCAGCAGGGAGGCAGGGGGAGACGTGAGATGCAGGGCCGCTGACAGCTTTGGCCGGGCCCAGGACAAAAGTCATCAAAAAGGCCCCGCTCTGCTAATAGGCTACATACAATGTATTGGAGACCAAATTCTGGGCCCCCTCTCTCTATGGGCGCGGGACAACATACCCATTTGCTGTCGGCGGGCCTGGTGAAATGATGAGTGACCTTTAGGTGGAGATAAGCTTAATCAGACCACCCAGCAACAAAGACAATGCTCTGCTGACACAAGTTTCACATTTGCATAGCGATTGGCCTGGATGAGCAAGACGTCTTCATATTTGTCTGCATATTATGAAGATTGTTGTCTGTGTGCTGCTGCTGCGTGCTGCATGGATAGGAGTGAAAAAAAACCCTCAGTATCTGTATCAGAGGTGCAGGATTTGGTGAACACTTATGAGTATCGCTAATAAGGTGTTAATTTCATAGTAATTTCTCTGTAATTTCAGTCTAATTTTATAGTAATAACTGCTTGTTATTAGTAATAACAGCAAAATAACCATATGGTTTCCAGTGCAATTACACTATAATTTCTCATTAATAACAGCAAAAATAACCATACAGTTTCCAGTGCAATTATGCTGTGGTTTCTAGTTAATAGGCTAATGGAAACAGCTACTGTGTCATCGTAGTAGTTAGGTGGTAGGTATGCCAGTAACTAAACGGTAATTAACACCTTATTAGCGATCCGTAAAGTAAAGTGTTATCCAATTTCTTTACTGAAGCTACAAGACCTCCATTGGGTATGTTATATAAAATGCTTTCCTAATGCAACATGTCTCAATATAGTTTTACATGATAATGTATCGTAACATCATATTATATATTATTATATAGTCATAATAATACATATTCAGCTGTGAAATGAAATACTGTATATATAGTACGTATAGGTAGGCTATAGAGCAGGCTATGAAATCCCTGTACTTGTGTGTATGGACATGTAGATGGATGTGCCATGGGTGTTGGGGGGAGAAAGAAAGATGAGAGATATGGGTCAATGGCTTTCCTATTCCGTCTGAGGCCTGCACACTTTTATTACAGTACAAACTGTACATTACATTTAGTTGATGGTTTTATGCAGTGATTTACAGTTATTCCTGAACACCTAAACATGAGACATCAAGCTCTCTCTCTCTCTCGCCCTCTCTCTCTCTCTCTCTCTCTCTCTCTCTCTCTCTCTCTCTCTCTCTCTCTCTCTCTCTCTCTAGGTAGGTGTCTGATTCCACAGATGTTGTGGGAAAGGAAGCAGGAGGACCCGATATGGGTCAAGGGTTTACCGTACCAATCCTGTGTGGTGGTGACCTGCTGGCACCCGCTGTGGAACTACCCCTACTCCTTCCAGCATTGATCTGGCGTCCAGCCTAGTTGAGCAGTAAAAAAAAAAAAAAAAACCTCTCCCAGCAAACTTTGAGTCAGTGAGTTCACCGTGCCCTTCTCAATAGACTAAGTGTAGCACTTCGGTGCAGCTCGGATTGCCGTGATTTGTAATTGTCCTGATTCTCTTGTTTAATCTTCATTTGTGAGTATTGTTTTTATTGAATAGTGAACCCCAGGAAGAATAGCAGTTGCAATGTATTTTGCTCCAGGACCATAAAACCATAAAATCCATCGCCACAGACAATCACATGCAGACGATCTATTTCAGTAATAGGTTTACCTCTTGCTGCAAGTTAGTTTAGCCAGGTTTATCACTTAACCATGTTCTTGTAATATCTCCCTCGGGGTCAGCATGGTTCATGGAATCAACTAGAATAGTGTTTCTCTACAGCTCCCCAGGGGGCGTTGGGAAGCCCTAGGGGGCGTTGAGAATGATACAGTTGAGAGGGCGTTGTGGTGCTTAGTTGCCAATGCGGGGCATAAATCCATTTTATTTTTTAATACTAAGGGGGCGTTGGCAGGATTATGATGAGGTCTTGGGGGCCGT
>NC_085879.1:37453705-37458705 GCF_034702125.1 Engraulis encrasicolus | reverse complement strand
CACTCCACCACACCCTAGCACACCACACCACACCACACCACACCAGAAAACAACACAACACACCGCACCACACCACACCACACCACACCACACCACACCACATACCATAGCGTACCACAACACAACACAACACAACACACCACAACACAACACAACACAACACCACACCACACCACACCACACCACACCACACCACACCACACCACACAACACAACACACACACAACACCACACCACACACACACACCACACCACACCACACACCACACCACACCACACCACACCACACCACACCACACACCCCACACACCACACCACACCACACCACACCACACCACACCACACCACACCACACCACACACCACACCACACACAACACAACAACCGAACACACAACACCACACAACAACTGAACACACAACACCACAACACAACACAACACAACACAACACAGCACAGCACAGCACAGCACACCACCCCACACCACACCACACCACACCACACCACACCACAGCACAACACAACACAACACAACACAACACAACACAACACAACACAACACAACACAACACAACACAACACAACACAACACCACACCACACCACACCACACAACACAACATGCCCAGGGTAGTAGCTACAGTGTGTATAGTGGTATACAGTAGTCCGGTCCCGTGTTCTAGGGACTATAAATAGCTGAAGTAATGAGCCCCCTTAAAGGCCCATCAGTTACATAAAGGCTCTTTCATCAATTGAAGGACAACACCGGAGCAGCACAGATGTATTTCTTTGTGTTTTTTTTATTCAAGTGCACAACATGACTAACGTTTCGATGGTTAGACCATCTTCATCAGAGTCCTTGAGTGGAATGGAGAGAGAGAGCTCTTTCATCAATTTAACCCTTTCTGTGATTGGTCTTTAGTGATAGCTGTAACACCTTGTCAGCAACTTTCTTACTCTTTTTGTTTTGTGTACTTGTTCATGGTGATATTGCACTGTAATACATTGAACCTTAATTGGATTGAATGGAAAGCAATGGCGAAAACTTTTTTGCTCCAAAGGATTTGACCTTTGACCTTTCATTTTAGTCGTGGTATTTCCATCATGGCGCGCTGCATGGTTGTATGAGGAGTGAGGAGTCTCTTGTGTTTGATCAGGGTGTTGGCATGGCGGCACACACAGATTATGGCTGCATGTGAGTTCATTTCCTCCTGTCTGTTTCTCCGTCCTTGATCCTCTAGAGACGGTGGTGCACTGCCAGGGCCGGATTAATGCACAGGCTAGATATGGCTGCAGCCTAGGGGCCCCCACCTGCCAGGGGCCCCCTGATTGGTAAAAAAGTGAAAAATTGCAGAATAATGACAAGATGCAATATTGAAAAGTTCACATGTCGTATTCAGTAAAGTTGGTAGACTTGTTAACCTTAATTCCTAGCACAAAATTATGTCACTGTGGATGTAAATTTGTCGTCAAATTTGTTTTCCGGGGCCCCCCACAGCAACCAAAGCCTAGGGGCCCCAGGCCTTCTTAATCCGGCCCTGTGCACTGCAATCGTTACTTTCGAGCAGCGCACAGCAGCTTTTTTCTGGGCTATTCACCGCCCCATTCTGAAACTTTAAAGGGACACTGTGCAGGAAATGGTCAAAAAAGGTACTGCAACTATGCGGTTCATTGAAACTGTGTCGCCTATTGACAAATTTGACCTTTTCATGATAGTTTACTAAGTAATAAACTAATATTTTCTAGTATGGCCCAAGTACAGTCATTTTTGCAGCTAAAAATGGCTATTTCTGGAAATTCAAAATGGCGGACCATGGAGAAGATCCCCCTTTTCATGTATGAAAAGTGCAATTTTTTCAGTCATAATGAATACCGGTACTTAGAATTTCATGGTGGTGGTAAATATTCATGAAAAAGGTAACATTAGTGAATGGGTAGCATGAATTCTGGAAATAAACAACTAAAAATCTCACACTTTAAAAACATCAGGGGCTTTTTTATGCCTTTATTTGACAGGACAGTGTGAGATGGGAGAAGATTGGGAACTGACCACGGGTCGGAATCAAACCCAGGTCCCTGGCGTAAGAGTCTGCCCTAACCATTTGAGCCATGGCCAAATCAACTGAAGTTGCTGGACAAAGAATTCCTTCATTCTTGTTGAAAATGGCACCCTCCAAGAGCTCCAGTTAATTTGGAGATGATATGCAGCGCACTACCTACTTTTCTTCCGAAACTTCTGATATATGTTCTTGAAAGAGATTGAATAAAAACTCACGTCATGAGGTCAGAGTCTGCAGGAAAGGACCAGGGAACTAGAATGACTTTCATACATATTTGTGTTTAAATATGATACATTTAAATACAACATATTTCATTTTACAGACTAATTTCACAAGCATTTCACAAAGCCATTGGCAGCTGCACAGCTCTGCAAACATGATTTCAGTGTATACTGTTTGTCCAGGAGAGGGCACTGCTTCAACAAGCAACGAGTGAATTGCTCAGAGAGAGCACTTCAAGAACCAAACTCATTTTTCATTTCAGTGAGGGTAAACACATACACACAATACGCATCCCCCCACCCCTCCCACTGCATGCGCACGCACACACGCACACACACACACACACACACACACACACACACACACACACACACACACACACACACACACACACACACACACACACACACACACACACACACACACACACACACGGATGCAGGCATAGGAGGACAGGTGCACACACACACACACACACACACACACGGACACGGACACGGATGCAGGCATAGGAGGACAGGTGCACACACACACACACACACACACACACACACACACACACACACACACACACACACACACACACACACACACACACACACACACACACACTTCTCTCTCAAAACTCTCTCTCTCTCTCTCTCTCTCTCTCTCTCTAAACTTCTCCTCTTGAAGATGTTTAATTGGATCCTGGGTTGAGGATTTGCTGCTCCTGTAGGCTCTGTTGGCATTTCCTTCATCGGCTGGCTGCTGTTATTCAGATGAATCATCAGAAGGTCAGCTTGGTTTCCTCCATACAGTACAACATACGCAATCCCCTCCAGATAGCCCAGCTAGCTAACTTCTTTATTCTCTTAATCTCTTTTCTGTTCACACTTTTATACTATGTAAACATACAGGGCTGGGGAGCAAGGCTGAAGTCCGTCCACATTGTGGTGGATGAGTTTATTGCAGTTCAGTGTTCATGTGTTTGGCCATCGGGAGACAATTATCAAAATAATGACACGTTAAGACAAGCAGCTTCAAAAATAAAAAAATAAAAATTGAATTTTGTACATTGACTTGACTTGCCTGATGATCATCGACTTTCAAATCTCGTACCGAGATGTAGTTGGTCTGACCAAGAAAGATGACGAATAGCGTTTCCTAAATGGTCTGGTTAACCCGCCTCCCTCAGTTTGCAGCTGGTCGAGGGCGAGGCCAGATAAGGCTGTGCCGAAGTTTAAACCAAACATGTTCTTAGTCCCAGTTGAACGTCTCTGCCTAAACCACGTCACTTTCTTGAACACGCCTCTACGCAGGGCCTTTGGAGTTGCTCAAAGTTGATTGCTTCCCGACATTGTGGGTGTTCCCGATTTCTCCAGAGAGAAACAGTATTTTTTATTGCTCCTGGCCTGACTAGAAGCAACGCCAAAGGCGTTGCATCACTAGGAGGGTGTGACCTGGCTATCAGGGCTTGACATTAACTTTTTCACCCGGCCACTGCGGCTAGTGGTTTTCCCGAGTCACTAGCCTTTCAGGTATTCCACTAACCACAGGTTTTATATTGCTTTCCACCCTTTATCATATTAGTGTACATCTAACCTCAGAAAATGAGGTGCTGAAGCAAGAGGCGTGTATACCTTTCTACATGGGAGTATATCGTGCAAATAGAAACTGAGCTGCTGAGCTTTTTCTTGAAAATAAATACAAACAAATATCGGTTACTATGATGCGTATGCCAGCCAAATTGGCTAGTGACACTCTGCTGGCTATACTTTGACTGCACTATTATTCAGGGCTGTAGTCCGGACTCGGCCCGAGTCCGGTCTCAAGTCCGTTTTTTTATGGACTTGGACTTGTCTCGGACTCTGTATTGTTTGGACTCGGACTTGTCTTGGACTCGGACAATGGTCTTGCCAAATTAGGCTTTTGGACTCGCCGGGTCTGTCATTAAGTTTTGTTTAGAACACTGGCCATCATAGATTGTAAAGTGGAGCTTGAAATCCAATAACAAACAAGTTTGTCTTCACATCCATGCCATATAGGTTATCTTCTAAGGTTCACACTATTGACATTCATCCTTTCATTGTTAAACACTGACCGACATGTGACTCGGACTTGACTTGGACTCTAATCTTTTTGGACTCGGTCTTGTCTCGGACTCGAACCTCTTTGGACTCGGACTTGTCTCGGACTTGACTAGTACTGGTCTTGGACTTGTCTTGGACTCTACAAAGGTGGACTTGACTACAGCCCTACTATTATTACTCGTTACTACAAGGCTCAGCTCGATACCCCTGCAGCCCCAGTCATGGAAGTCACATCACGTTCGCGGTCATCGAACAGGATGAAGATTCAAGATCCTAGATCCAAGATCCAAGGTCCAAGAGGTTTATTGTCATTGTCAAAAAAAAGCAACAGAATTGTGTTTGGAGTACACTGTACTCAGGGCATCTCTGGGCACCGCCATCTTAACTGAACTAAGTGGCTCCTACAGACAGCAGATCACAGAGCACCTGTCAATAGACACTATTTATTTTAATAGTGTTGCTCTCTCTTGTTATTAGGCAATGGGATGGCCTTTACCGTGTGTCTAATAATCTTAAGTTCTTCCAAAAGACCTTTTACTAGCAGGTGAGCCGTGAGCCCTTACAAGACAAGGTAAGTTTATTTGTTTAGCTCATTTCATATACAGATGCAATTCAATGTGCTTCACAAAAAACAACAGTAAAGGAAT
>NC_085879.1:37426205-37448705 GCF_034702125.1 Engraulis encrasicolus | reverse complement strand
AAGAGCGACTCAACTCTCTCTCGACAGCGACGCTCACCACTAAATCCAAGGGAACGGTAAGACGGTCTTAAGACGGTTAGCAACGACAAGAATCGAGAAACGGACCCCTGGTTTCTAGTTTCGTATCTACGGTAACGGCATGTCTGTACGTCCATCTCTGCCAATATGCCAATTCTCATGACAATGTCACCCCTGTGAGTGTTGGAGACGAGAGAGAGAGAGAGAGAGAGAGAGAGAGAGAGAGAGAGAGAGAGAGAGAGAGAGAGAGAGAGAGAGAGAGAAAAAGAGAGAGAGAGAGAGAGAGAGAGAAAGAAAAAGAGAGAGAGGGTAGAGATGAGATGAGATGAGATGAGATGTGGGTAAATGAAGAGCTGAACGGGTAGAATGATTTTGATTGATTTGCCTTGCTCTAAATGTCCTCAGAGAGCCTAAAAAGAACATCCGGTACGTCTGAAAGAAAGATATCTCATACAGGAGTGAAGGATTATAACCTCTAAAAGCCATTTCATATCCCCAAATGTTTCTAAAACCCCTGACATTACACTGGAACAAGAGCAATATACATACTGTACAGCCGAGTTCACTTCAGGGACACCAAGAAGAGTGTAGACGTACGTAACTACCACAGACGACCTACCGTACGCACACATGACTTTGGCTGATGACAAGGATAACATTTCCGCAGCTATAACAATGCCAGCTAGCACAGTTCGGATAAAATGATTGTCGCCATTCAGAGCCCCTAGAGCCTGTCAAAAGATAGGCTTGCCTACCTCTGACTAAGCTACAGTAACATCTCGTCTTTTAGCTCATTTTTAGTGCGTTTGCCTCTCATAGGCCTTACCTGAGTTGTTTTTGGGCCAGCACAGTAAATGGGGTGTCAATATTTTAAAGCAAACTTATATGAGTCTATACATAGAGTAAATACAACACTGGGGAGAATCAAATTACATTGGAGTCAAACGTCTGCTAGTGGCCAGTGTCATTCAACTTTACAACTCTTCAATATTTTTTAATTCTGAATTAACTCTGAAAATGTGAAAAAGAGCAAAGAGTAAAATGAACACTATTGTTGAGTGGGCTCTTATCTGAATCGAAGTTAATATCTACTCCCATTATAAGAGTAATTGTTTTGAGTTTGGTGGTTGTAACTGTCTAGATCATACCTGTCACCTTGACAGGTACGAGACTAAACCATACTTGACAAACAGATTTGAAAAGATCAAACAGTTTTTTTTTTTTGAAGTCCGGCAGGACAAACGATGATTGTAGCCCCTTAATGCACGCCATCGCACCAGTGGAACACAGTAATAGTCACTTTGAAAAAAATGAAATACCATAGTACTATGTACATCTGACAGTGGTGGTACAGGGCCTTTAGTAGGCTAGCAGTCAACATTATGACTTGGTCATTGTCATTCTGGTAACAGCTATTTTATAACAGGGGCCGTGTTTTGTTGGGTTAAATCATGATAACTGGGCTGCAGTTCTTGATCCCGAACTTAGTTGACATAGAAGTTTTTCTCGACTCGACTTAAGACTGTTGTCTATAGTGCTGGACTCAACGGTGGAGTTGACTGTATAATAAATTGGTTATTGGAAACGTGGGTCAGAAATAACGGGACAATACCATAGAGTTTGGATTATACTACTCAGTACATTTTGCCGTGTTAATTCAACGCTTAAGGAGTTGGGCCAACTACAGAAGTGTTAAATTGGACTCTCTAAGTATTGAACTAACACTGTAAAATTTAGAGTGTAGGAGTGGGTCTGTATATGCAGACAGTCTGTTTATTACAAAGATTACCTTGAGATACTGTGGTGAGGACGAACTGTACTGTACAGCTGGAAGGATTCATGTCTTCCATTCACTCCTGCGTGTACTATCTAATCTGCCCTGGAGGCTTTGAAACGCTCTTATAGTGTCAACTGCATTCAATGGTGAATAACTCCAACTAAAATGTACATCCATCCCCTACTGTACGGTATACATATCTTTGAATTGCTGGGACATATAGAACAGTTGAGGAGTAGACTACAGAGTCAAAGGCTGAACGCAGTGACATAAGATGGGTCAAACCATCACATGAATTGCATCACAAAGTGCAAAATGAAAGGAGCACGTAAATGCACTCGCAAACACGCAAACACGCACGCACGCAGGCACGCACGCACGCACGCACGCACGCACGCACGCACGCACGCACGCACGCACGCACGCACACACACACACACACACACACACAATCTTTGAAAAAACCCACTCCCACCCCCACCCCGAGATATATGCTGTCATCACTTTCAGTGAGAGCAAACAAACTCTCACATAGAGATGGTCTGACTGGTTCCAGTCTCTCTCTCTCTCTCTCTCTCTCTCTCTCTCTCTCTCTCTCTCTCTCTCTCTCTCTCTCTCTCTCTCTCATCAATCTAAGTGTTGTTCTTATTTTTGTTGTCACAGGGGTGGGTTGTCAGCAATAAGGGACTGAGCCAAGGCTGCAAAAACATCTAGTTTTCCTGAATGAAGTACAGTAACTTCTACAAAGTAGGACTAACAAGCTACAAGGTCCACTGTTGTGTTGTGCAGACAACATACTGCCCCCAATGACCCCTCAGAAAATGAGTTTGATGACAACCAACATCATTTCTGAAATTAAATTGAGAGCTACTGTATGTTTTTTTGGCGTTGTGAAGTGGGATGTGGAGCAAATAGGTGCAGAAGTGTTTGTGAGTTTAGTTTTGGCGCATAGTATTTTCCGGCAAACTGTTTTCCAGAGCTAAGGTGACATTGAGAAGTCCTTGTGTCAGTAGTACTTCAGTGGAAATAATTGACTTGATCATCTACAGTGTTTCCCAACCTTTTTTGACACGCCTACCCCCTAAGCGTTTTTGTTGTACCTTTCTATATATTCCCTTATCCCAGTATGACTATACTCTATTCAATTGTCATTATCACATTTTTTCGCGTACCCCCTGAGGTGTGCTCGCGTACCCCTAGTGGTACACGTACCCCTGGTTGGGAAACACTGATCTACTACACCTAACATCTGTTATTTTTTGTGACAATACTTCAAAACATGATGGGATTTTCTTTACCCTTGATGCTTGAGTTAACAGTTTAATCAAACTCATCCCCCTCAAACCGATTATCTTCAAAAAAAGAAAAAAGAAAAAGCATGACAATTTATAATTTTGTCATTGCTATTTTCTTTCAAAGTTTAAATACATTAATCAGAGTGAGTTTCAGCGCATCTTCCTCTGATATCTTTGTTATAACCAACAGGGCAACTGGGAGACAAATCTAGCAATGCATTCAATCTTTTTGATTAAGAATTTGCTTTGATTTGTTTTACACAGCACTCAGGACATCCAAAGACATGCACGAATAAGGAATAACAACTGACTGGAGACTGACTCATTCCATTGTGTTCATCTTGTTTGTACTTTGGTTGAAAAAAGAAGTTTGGTGGAAAATCTCTTGAACCTCCCTCTTTTTTTCTTTTTAAAGTATTTTTTGGGGGCTTTACAAGCCTTTATTGTTTTTTTCAGACAGGACAGTGAGGTGGAGACAGGAAGTGAGTTGGGACAGAGAAACGGGGAAGGTCTGGCAAAGGACCCAGGCCAGGAATCGAACCCGGGTCGGCCACGTAGTAGACGAGTTGCCTACCATATCAGTCACGGTACCTCCCCGAACTAAACTGAACCTCCCTCTTTTGTTGCAGCTTTGGCACAGGCACAGCATTGTAATCAGAGTGAAACATGTTTATGAAGTATTAAGAAGGGAAAGGGGAGGCCCTGCCGTGGCCAACCGGTAGGGCACTACCAGTTGACCCGGGTTCGATTCCCGGACCAGGTCCTTTGCCGACCCATCCCCGTCTCTCTCCCCACTCGCTTCCTGTCACCACCTTCACTGTCCTATCATAAATAAAGACCAAACAAATATCTTTAAAAAAAAGAAGTGAAAGGGGATACTGGGATAACACGGGACGGGAGTTCATAAAAACAGAAAAATGATTCTGGGGAAAAGTCAGGGGAGCCAGCCCTTACGAAAATAGACCATGGTTTTATTGTAGTAACCATGGTTATTCATGGTTTAACCATAGTCTCAAACCTTACTCCAAAAACCATGAAAATAATGAATAACCATGGTTAATTGTAGGTTTCGTAGTTACCCAAAAAAAATAAAACCATGAAAAACTATTTGTGGGCAGTTGTGGTGTAATAGGGAGTTTGACTGAAGACCACCCTACACCTCCATCCATGGCTAAAGTGCTCGCCTAGAGCAAGGCACCTAACCCCACATTGCTCCAAGGAGAATGCGCATTGGATAAAAAAAGTGTCAGCTAAGTGTAATTTAATGAATAACTAAGAACCATGGTAAAACCATGGTTAGTTTTCAGAGTAAAACCATGGTTAATTTTCGTAAGGGTATAGGTATAAATATAAGTGTTAAACCATAGTCAAACCAGAGATTGGTCGAACCTTGAACCATAGTAAAAAAGATTATTATAAATAAAAAACGTGCCAAACAGTAAATTCTACAGTGCTCATTTAACACTTAGAGAGTTGATTTGACATCATTTGGACTTAAATGAACTCTTTGAGTGTTGAATTAACACTGCAACATGAACTGTACTGTGCTATGCTAAAAAAACCATGAAAACCATGATTTACGGTCGATTCTCAAAAGGGCAGCTTATTCATCCATGCTCTTACGTACCCATCCTAAAAAGAGTCCTTATCAAGCATCAACCAAAGCTTAGAAGTCTAGATGAAAGACATTGCAAGGGTTTTTGAGTGTGAGCAAAGCAGGTCACGAATGTGGTTTGCTCTTTGTAGATCATTGCTGCGGTAGGCCATCATCTCTCTCGTACATCCTGTTAGTGTTCGGCACAGGTATAGGCCTACAATGCATAACAAAGTTAGAATGTTATTCTACATCACTGCGGTAATATACCTGCTATTCAAACACACATGCCATTACATACCTTTCTGCAGAAGCATGCAACCTTCATTTAGCTACATTCTTTTACATTGAATTGAGTTGGCATTCTGCTTCAGACTCACTCTAAGTAATCTTAGGTACATTGTGGCTTGTTCAAGGGCATCTTGGTCATGGATGAAAGAGCAGAACTGTGGATGGACAAACTTTGCCTCACCGCCTATATATTTTTTTTCTACTGGTTCGAACCCCTCAACCCCTTACACTGCTGATAATGTAGGCTATAGTTTTGAATCTTACATCCAGGCCTGTATTGTAGAGTAAAGTATTTTTACCAGGTAAAATCAAATATCATGTGATGCCTCCTTTCCTTTCAGATCATTGAATTGTGAAATGAAACACATTAGGAATATGCTAGACATCTCAAATAAACATTGCTTCAATTAAATTAATTAATTTACCATGATGTCACAGATTTTAGTACACACAGTCTATATTTTAAATACTTTCCCAACTTAAGCAAGTTGTCGATGTGCGCAGGTTGGACACGTCTTCTCCAGCTGCTTAAGACTATATTTGAGAGCAATAAGCAAACACTCACACACGACAGTTTGGCTCCAAACGAGTTATTGGACTGCTGAAAGTAGGCAAGCAAGTAAGTAAGTGCAAAGAAAATTAAGTTGACATGTTCCTTGAACTGTGGGGCCTTGGCTTTATCGTGGCATGTACATCAATGAGGGAGAAATCGATCATAATTCTCTCTTGCAAACACTGGCTTTACAAATAATAGAGGAGCAGTGGGGAGAGGAGCAGTGCAGCATACAGACAACCTGACCAGAATGGCTGATGCCCTGGCCAGGCATATATTGTACAGTACGTGTGGCAGGTGTGTGATTCAGCCATATTCCGCTGTGATGTTACACATGGCATTAACCGAAACTTGTTCATTTGCTTGGAAAGTTGCAACATATATACGTATATATATAAATAAAGCAGAATGAGAGCATCCTTTAATGTCTCAAGTCTACTTTGTCTTGCCTGCTAACACCCGGAGGAAACGGTTGGAAGATGGGAGTTCAGTGTGTTTAGTAGAGAAATAATCAGCATGAAACTACAATGGCTGATGAAATGTAACACTCTTCTAGTTGATGCTACTCTTAAAGTGTTAAATTAACACTTAGAAAGTACCAGCGGTGTAGTCTATTTTTTTGAAGTGTGTATACTGTATATTCAAGCATTTTTTGAAGTGGGTATACTGTGTATATTTATGCTATTCTAAACAATGGATCAATCAATTTTAAGTGGGTATACTGAAGCCCCTAAAATTTAGAAGTGGGTATACTCCGTATACCTGCGTTCTACGTAGACTACACCACTGGCAAGTACTCTACACTGTGAGGCTTCATCTGGGTTGAGGTTGGATCACAGCTCTAGAATACTTAAGCAATGCTGCAGTAGAGAACCACAGAGTGCTGCTGTATACTGTGTACTGTAGGCCTACAAATTAAAGGTTCCACGGAGAACCCTCTGTTGTCACTGTAGGCCGGGGGAACCCCTAAATTAGATTCCAATGAAACCTCCAGCAGCACTTCCGAGCAGGTGGCATGTGACTTTACACTTTTCAATCTTGTATGTGCCATTTCTGCATCGACTGCACATGTAGACCTACTCTTTTTCTTGCTCTGTTCTTCTCTGTACAGAATGGAGCAGTGTATTTATTTTTCACACAAGTTAAAACAAAGATGCACCGAATATTTTGATGAGAGCATTTTTTAAGGCCTTTATGCCTTTATTTGAAAAGGATAGTGAGAGGACAGGACCGAACAGAAAATGTCGAGGTGGGGGAGACGGGAAGGATCTGGAAAATATCTTGGGTCAGATTTGAACCCGGGTCCCCGGGGTTGTGGCGCCTTCGCCAGCTTGACTGATTCTTAATTCAATTTATTTGTTTAGGGGGATAGCCCCTTGAGATAGGATATCTCGTTTTCGAGGGGGTCCCCAAGTTAACTGTGCTGCATGAAGAAAAGATAGCCTACATCAGTGTTTCTCAACCTTTTTTAAAGCAAGGCACCCTTTCAATTCATGAAAAATTTCAAGGCACCCCAAACCAACAAGCCGTAACATGGCATCGCATCCGATACCACACAAGCTTAGAAAAGGAACACATTTGGAGACGTCACACGACCTACGTACGTTCGAAGTTGCAGCTGACTGGGGCGACCTATATTTACTTTAGGCTATTGTGCGTAAATGTCAGATGAAAGATTCCACTGACTAGCATTAACTTATCAATTTAGACAAATATGTATTATCCCTGAAACACTGGCCTACATAACCATGTACTGTACATGTCAGACAATCATAATCATAAACATAGCGTTATTTTTGTGCTATACAACCTGTTGCTGGATAAAAGTGTGTACTGGTATGATACAGTGATGAAATGCATGACGCACATGCGGACAACTGACTTTTTTCTGAACTGAATTTGTCCAATACAATTTTTGCCAGAAGACATCCACTGCGGTGTTCGTCTACGCTTTCTCAGAAAATCCTACAATAAACTCTGGTCTCAGAACATTTCCATGAAGCTTGCTTGACGCACCTTTGGCATCAAGCTGGCTACTGTGAATGCTTCCAGTTAGTGTAATAGCTGTAGGCTATGCCTTGTCAGGAGCTGTTAGATTCCAGGAACCGCAAGCATCTGGTCTACACAGAGCCACATGATGAAGACAACAGAAGAGCAAAATTATTGAGAGAGATTGCACAAGACAGACTTTGTATTTGTAATTGAAAGATAAATGATGTAAAGAAATCATTTCATGAAAAAAGATTGTTTTCCTTTTCAAACCCCCACCCCCTCCCCCTCCCTAGTTTTGTGTCTTTAGTTGCATTGTGTGTGAGCACACCAAAGAACATTCCTGTATTTTATACCGTTGATATGGCTAAATAAACCTGAACTCGAACTTGAATGCAATGCACACTGGCTTTACCTTTTCTGCAAACATGGAACTGTTAAATTCCATTCATACTTCCAACACACACGGTGGCTTCTGCTTCTGCTTTTTTGCATGCACAGAGGTGCTGCAGGTCATTCACATTTCCAACAGACATCATGTTTTTTTCTGCTTTTGCAGCATGCATGCACAAAGGTTTTCCACAGCGTTCATGTATCCAGCTTGTACTGTAGAGCAGTGGTTCCCAACCTTTTTCTTCAGGGACCCATATTTTTACCATTGTAAGCTTTGGTGACCCAGCGCCCGCATGAGAGGAAGTCACTCGATACGCTCTGTCTCCTCCGAAAACTCATTTTAGTCACCATTTTATTCCTCAATTCGTCTTTGTTCAAAAACAGAATAAATGTTTAATGTAGCATTTAAATTCTGTTGCTTCTTTGCATTTGTCATTTATTCAACATGGGCTACATATAGTATTAAAATGAAACCCCTTAAACTCAAGAGGGCCTCGCGACACCCCGTGGATCTTTGGCGACCCATAGGTTGGGTCCCGACCCATAGGTTGGGAACCACTGCTGTAGAGGGCATGATAAGATTCACCCAGCAACAGGCCAGCTCTAGCTGATTGCTCTGTATCGATCATGTAATGAGCAATTCAGGACTTGGGGGAAAAAAAGGTTGCCGAGAATGAATATTGGGACAACTTGAGCCTGGAAGGACACACACAGAGAGAGACAGAGAGAGAGAGAGAGAGAGAGAGAGAGAGAGAGAGAGAGAGAGAGAGAGAGAGAGAGAGAGAGAGAGAGAGAGAGAGAGAGAGAGCGAGAGGGAGAGAGAGAGCGAGAGCAAGAGTGTGAGAGAGTGTGAGAGAGTGCGAGAGAGAGAGCAAGAGTGTGAGAGAGTGAACGACCAAGAAAGAGAGAGCAAGAGTGCGAGAGAGAGAGAGAGAGAGAGAGAGAGAGAGAGAGAGAGAGAGAGAGAGAGAGAGAGAGAGAGAGACCATAGATAGATGGAGAGAGATGTCAGAGAGCACACTGCAGTGTCTGGGCCCCAAAGGCAGGCTGTCTGTCTTCCTACCTGCTGCTGCTGCTGGGTATCAGGAGAGAAAAGAGAAGTGCTAAAAACGGGGTTTTGGACGTTGACTCTGTGCGTGTGTGTGTGTGTGTGTGTGTGTGTGTGTGTGTGTGTGTGTGTGTGTGTGTGTGTGTGTGTGTGTGTGTGTGCAGGGATGCCAAAAGGGGGGGACAAAGGGGACAAACGGGCCCTGGACATTACATTGAATGCATTGGATGGGGGCCCCATTCAGGTGACTTTGTCCCGGGCCCGGAAAAAGCTGTCAGCGGCCCTGTGTGTGTGTGTGTGTGTGTGTGTGTGTGTGTGTGTGTGTGTGTGTGTGTGTGTGTGTGTGTGTGTGTGTGTGTGGCAGGGGTACTACTGAGCGAGACACGACACTACGGGGGTTGGTGGGTGGGGAGGAAAAGGAATGAGGTGACCTGGCTGACTGACTTGCATAATTCAGATGCACCGGCCTGTTATTGCCCCCACCGATTTCAGACCGCACAAGAGTGGAAGAATGAATTCCCAATTTGAAAGCAAACCACTTCACATTCCCCTTTATTTTAAATGCAAATGGTTGCCATGCCTCTGGATCAAAGCCACTCCGGCGGCGGTGCCGGCCCGGTGAATATTATAACTTGCATTAAAAATAAAATGTGCGGACGGATCTGAAAGTTTCATGTCACACCTCGTTGATACTTTCACCCCTTGAACTCAATACATGCAGAATCAGATTGTCTACTTGACACCTTGGTAGCCTGCAAAATGCCTAACTAGCACAATTTCGCAGGAAGAAGGAAAAAATACATTAACACTCATTTTAGGGTCAACTCATTTAACAGGGATATGGATATATAAAATATGTAGGCAGGTGATGGCAGCCGTATTATTCACTTTCTCTCTCTTTTAGAAAAAAACCCCTTAAAGTACTTTTCCTATTCATTAAAATACATATCTGCGTCAGACACAGTGTATGGATCAAAGCGCTTCTCCACTTACTCATAACCCTGTGTCCATGGCAACAGTAAGTAATGGAGTTAGTATGGAATGGAACGGTAATCTGGGGTTACCTATACCCAAGGACTAATTTCCGTACAGCGCGTCTGTAATATGCAGCATAACTGAGCACTGACTTCAGGTGTGAGGGGTGAACTTTATTGAAGTTTGAAATTATTAGATCTGATTCGCTACAACACAATTGCTGGAGTTTGGTCTTAACCAAGGAGAGTAGAGACAGGAGAGCTTACTGACGTCATAACAGCGTAGTACGAAATGATGGCGAGGGGAGTACGGAACTTTTATTCTTCTTCTACGGTCAGTATTGGACGCATCAGGGAAGCATGCAATGCCACTTCCGCGAGGGTCGGAGTGTGGAACAGGTCATAGGACAGCGTGAATGTTTGTCAGCTGTCCTTAATTACCCCCAGCAATTACTGCTGACCAACAGCTGCAGTTAATTTGGCCACAAATGATCCATCATGGTGTCGCCCCCACTGACCATGCGCAAGGGAGTACGGAGATTGTATCCATCGCACCCACTGACCAATGACCATGCGCAAGGGAGTTAATTTTCCATCCACTCGTGTCCTCAGGCAACGCCCCCGTACTACACCGTGGCCAATGCATTTCCCCCCTAGAGATTGTTCTTCTGTCGAGTTTCTTTGGTCTTAACTCGTGTTACGTGCCGCCATCTATTTGCCAAACTACAACATGAAGATTATGATCCCTTGCCCTCTCCTTGTCCTGTTCAGTGATTGGCTAGGTCAGGGTCAGATGGAACGCCACCACTGCGGTCTTGAGCAATAAGATCAGGCCCAGGTGTGATGTGGGGCATCTGTGGCCTAATGGTTAAAGAGATTGGCTTCAAATCAGAGGGTTGTACGCTCAAATCCCTTCCCTTACCTCTTGCAACACCCCCAGTCATGGCTGAAGTGCCCTTGAGCCACATTGATCCAGGGACTGTAACCAATACCCTGAAAGTGTGTAGGGAAAATGGGAATAGGGCAGAGGCATACGGAGGGCTATGGCCAGTTTTAGTTCTGGTCAACACTGGTTATCATTGAACGTGTGTCCAAGTTGGTCTCAGGGTACAGTCTAAGTCTATGTCTAAGGTTAAAGTCTATGTGGTTTGCAAAATAAATCTCTGAGTGTGTTTTCCGTTGTTGCCATTACAGAGGCAGCGAGCAGCTTATAAACAGCATAGAAAAATAGATTACTCTCAAATTATCCCAAGTAGTGTACAACCCAATTGCCACTGCAGTTGCCATTCTTATAATAGGTATATCATCCCATTTTGTTTATGCAGTCATAATCATGGCAAATATGTTTTGTTGGTGATATGGGTACTAAATAGGACATTGAGTGTCTTTGGGGGAGACCAGCAGTGTTAAACCACTCGTGAGGAATATCCATTATCCTGGAAAGTTAGCAAGGGTACCCTCTGACGGAAGTTTCGAAGTGAGAGGTCTGCACACTTAATATCCTTTTTGTTTGCTTTTGTTATTTCATGGCTGGATTACGTTTCGACTTCATAGTCTTCATCAGTCAGAATCTGATGAAGACTATGAAGTCGAAACGTAATCCAGCCATGAAATGATAAAAGAAAACAAAAAGGATTTTAAGTGTGCGGACCTCTCACTTCGAAACTACAGTCAGCCTTTGTCCTGCACCATTTCCTGGGATGTGCACAGTCTTTACCCTCTGACGGAAACACGTGTCCACAAGCAGAGTTGCATAAAGTAGAAGTAGAAGTTGACTCTACTGTTGTAATTGAGAATAAAATATTAAAATAAAATATTAAAATAAATAAATAAAATACTATGAAATGAATAAAATAGTAGTGTTGTAATTACATCTGTACAAGTATCCTACTTCTACTTTAAACAACTCTGTCCACTATAGCAGTGTTTCCCAACCTTTTTTGTCTTGCGTACCCCCTAAGCATCTTAGTTGTGCCATGAGTACCCCCTAATTCATTTTCTATATCATTTTCTCAGTCCTGATGTGGCTGCTCCATACATTTGTTATAATAACACTTTTCCAAGTACCCCCTGCAATGTGCTCGCGTACCCCTAGTGGTACACGTATCCCCTGGTTGGGAAACACTGCACTATAGGCTATACATCTTGAAACCAGAGAATGAAATTTTGCTTTTCTGTGAAATCGCTGCCTGACATACTGTAAGGTCTCTGCTATATTGTGTTTAATTTAATCAATGCGGAAAGGAACAGCAAATTATGATGATTATATATAATTCATATCCATTCGTAGTCCATTACAACACAACCTGTACCCGTTTGTCTGAATTTATAGTAGTTCCCGCACTTAATAGGTGTAGAAAGGTAATCTTATTTCTACCATGGCGAGAGGGAAAGTAGAATTTTCCTCCGAGTTATCATTTTGAATGATGACCCTTTTTCGAAATGGTACTAAATGCACACCTCTAAATCACAGCGTTTATATTCAAGCTCAATTTGAATACTCATCTCTTATCTACAACTCATCCTCTTCAGGAGGAAATTGAATTCTTGAGTAGCTATAACATGACTTTGTGAGTTTGTTTTTTGGTTGATTAGTTTTCACCTTGCATTTGGAGTAAAAAAAAAAAAGCAACAACAACAGTAATCATATATTCTGGACCGGAGTTACCATAGGCCTCCTTATCAGCATTACATGTCAAACTTAATGCTACAGCACACTCAAGGCCCTGGCTCTGTATGCATTACAATGTGCTGTGCTTTCTCTTCTGTGTGTGGAGGACACTGCTATTACTGTCAGATGGGGCTTGGCAGGCACAACAGGGCAGCTCCGCCAGAGATTCTTTAAGTATATCTCTCTACTCTCTCTGGCTCCGCAGCCAAAATACTAACGCAGTGGGGTCACTCACATTACAGTAGCCTGCACTGTGCCATGTCTGTGGGTGGAAAAAACCCCCCACAGAACACTTTGTAACTTGGCATACGATAATGAGGTGAGTGTGTTTATGTCTCTTAATGGCCTGCATGGCCGTAACTAACTACCATTGAGGACACAGAGGTTATGTCCTCTGTATTTTTTTTCAGTGATGTAAAATTTATCTATTGATGAAAACCAATATATGATAAACAATGATTAATTCAGTCTATAAACACCACCCCCATTTATCCTCAAGGCAGTGATTAATGAAAACAAACTTAAGAGTTTGACTGAAGTGTTTGAAGCATTCTAACTGTACCGTATGCAGTACAGCACGCAATATTTGACCACGGTATTTGAAAATGTCTGGTTACGGCCCTGATGGCCTGTAGGTTTTGCAGGCAGTAGTTTTTGTTCTTGTTAATGATACCGCTTTTCTGAGAGCGGAGTCTACGACAGGGAGCATCCACAAATGAAACACAAAGTCAGGTCATTTGCATTGACATACAGTAGGCCAGGATATCCTGGCAAATGCAGCATTATTGTAAGATGTGTAGGTAACACTTTATTTTAGGGATACATCTATTATCACTAATACATACAATGTTAATGTCTGCATAAGTAACTTGAAAAGCATGTACTAAGCATTATTAGGTCCCTACTAAGGTTAAATTGGTAATAAATCCCTTATTGTGCATGAACAAGACATTTGCGAATACATGCCTAACAAATGTTTGATTTTGCTTTGTACATGCCTTACAAGTTTACTTATACAGGAACATTGTATGTATTAGTGCTAATAGATGTACGTATCCCTAAAATAAAGTGTTACCGATGTGTGTGCTCCTTCCAGTTCAGGGCTATGGTGCCGTAGAGTAAGTCAGGCTTTAATTTTGAGGAACGTTTTGATGTATATTACATGAATCTGTATGTAACAACCATCAGGAAAATAAAGGGTTACACATGTTTTACCCTGTCGGTATTACACCAGGCATAGTGTAACAAACAATGCAATACACTATGTAACATTCTGTGTTTATACTGTACTTGAAGATTATGTTTAGGGAAATGCAGAGAGTAAGTACATTGAATTAGATGTTGATACATTTACTTACACCAAAAAAGGACATCGTAAAATGAAGCATTACCACAAAAAGAAGAAAAATTCCAGCCCAATATGCTTTCAACTCCTGCTGAGAAAGTAACTGCTTGGCCCCATCATTGCTGCTCATCATAGCTGCATTTAGACATGGCCCCAGAGATAAAGAGGAGCCGTCACATTCAACATCATTAAGTTTTGTTATGATATTGAAGCCTTTATTGAGTGATGAGCTGGATGAACTGCTCTGTTTGTATGGCCTGGATTCATTACAGCTTTCTAAGAACCACATAAGCCATACCACGGCAACAACAGCTTAATTCCAGTCAGCCAGATCAATCTTTTCTTTTCCCCAGGAGCATGTCATGCTGTATGATTTATGTGCTACGAGGGTTTTTTGAGATTAAACTATCTGCAACCCATTGAGATCCCCATTGAAGCGGGCCTTTATAAACATGATTTTTTTCAATTCCAAGCTGAGACGTACGTAAAAAAGAAATAGCGGTTAGGACCAGGTTGTTTTCAAACTGGTTTGGTCCAACAAAACCACAGCCGTTTCTTAACCCCCAGTCTGATTTATTTCGGCAGCAGGGCAAGTTTCAAGGCATTCGGGGGCCCTAGGCAAAGAGGTACTTGGGGCCCCCTTTTCTCTCTCCAAACTATTTTGATAGCAGTATCATTGCACTTTTCAGGCATTAGATTTAGGAAAGTGCAGCCAACTCACTAAGTCAGGGGTGGGGAACCTTTTTCATTCGAGGGGCCACTTCAAATTCATCCGAGGGCCGAGAAAGTCCTTTGAGGACCGTATTATACACAAACCAGGACTTCCCCCTGCCCTTTAGGCCTATATTGAAGGCAGCTACCTTTAAAATAGTCCCCACATTCTCTAGGACCCCTGAATATAACTTAATTGTATTGCAAATGTAATTTCTAATATTCCTTTACAAAATATATGTCATATTTCATGTGAAGCTGCATAATATTAGAATTGTGTCGGGGGCCCCATTAAACGACTTCAAGGGCCGCACATGGCCCTTGAGACATAGGTTCCCCTCCCCTGCACGAAGTTATCATTGCTGTCATTTAAATACAAGTGCATGGCCCTACCGTGGCGCTAACAGTAGGGCAGGGCACTCACGTATGCGACCGACCCGGGTTCGATACCGGCTCGGGTCCTTTGCCGTCGGCCCTTTCCCGTCTCTCTCTCTCCTAACTCGCTTCCTGACACTATCCACTGTCCTATCGCATAAAAACGAATTAATAAAGGCTTTAAAAAGTCATTACTGGGGGGGGGGGTCCTTTGTCCTGGGGGGCCTCTGCATTTGCCTAGTTTGCTTGTCTAGTTGTGACAGGCCTGTTCGGCAGTAGCGGAGTGTTTACACTGACCCACCGGGACCCACAGAGCTGCCATTACTGTTTCTGTCTGTACGTAATTATCTCCAGCGGCAGGATAAAGCACTGTTGTTTTTGACAGAGAAACTGCAACTGCTTTTTCAATGCGATCATGTTGTTCCCCTGATTACATCAATCCACCCATGCATGCACACAAAGACGCACGCACTCGCACTTATGCACACACCGACACAAGCACACACATGCGTGCACACACACACACACACATGCACGCACACACATGCATAGCCTACATGTACCGTACAAACACAGACAGAGACACACACGCACATACACACACACACACACAACTGTGAGTTTGGATAAATTGCTGTTCCAAAAAAGTCGAGCAGCGAGCAAAAAGTAAATGAACTGACAGCGTTTATTGGCAGTGATCGAAAATGAATTTAGCAACAAAGCACAGTACAACCCAGTCTTCCCGTCTGTCTGCCTGCGGGACACCACAATCACATCACAAACAAGACATGAGCGCACATCCTGTCATGTTCAGCGTGCTCTACGCATCCATTCAACAGCTCAGATCACCAGCACCCCGTCAAAAAACCTTTGACCACAATCACAAGCGGCTGTTTAAACCAATTACACAATTGGCATAAACATGGCATAAAAGTTGGCATTTGAGAATAAAAGAGAGACGATTGAAGGTGAACCAAGTATAATTTTGCGCTGGTCTGGTCGGCGTCCGTGTTCTTTGTCAGAAGAAGGATGATTTTATTCCTGGAAAAGAAATGAGGAGACACTCACTAGACAGACAGACGCATCCCCTTGAGAAGTTGGAATAAATGGTCCAAATCAACCGCCAATCGCTACGTCCTGTGCTGTCCAGTCATTGAAGCGAGGAGCATGTGGCGATGGCAGTTCTTGTTGTTGGATCACTTTTCGAGTAGCGAGGGAGGACAAAGAGGTCAGTTGTGCCGGGCCCAGGAAAGGGGGGGAGGGGGGGCTCAGATTTGGGTCCCCAATGCATTGTACAGTATGTATTGAGAGGAAGGGGAGTGGGTCCTTTCAGATGATTTCGTGCCGGGCTCGGTCAAAGCTGTCAGTGGCCCTGCTTTCGATAGCTGGCATGCTGCGCTGTGAAGTCAAAATGGAGTTGGGAGGACCACATTGTTTAGCGCCCTCCTCAACAACAAAACAAAACTCTTTGGCCAGTCATTATTGATCTGTAATGACCCCCTCCTCTCCTCTCCTCTCCTCTCCTCTCCTCTCCTCTCCTCTCCACTCCACTCTACTCCTCTCCTCTCATCTCCTCTCCTCTCTTCTCCTCTCCTCTCCTCTCCTCTCCTCTCCTCTCCTCTCCTCTCCTATCCTCTCCTCTCCTCTCCTGCCCAGTCAAGTCCAACTGAACGGCATTAAATCTCAATTTCCCAAAGGGTCCCATCTGAACAGTTTCAGGAGATGCATGAGAAGCCGTATGCGGAGAGAGAGAGAAACAGAAACAGAGAAAGTGAGAGAGAGTATTTCAGGCTTGCTTCCCCCACTGTCCTTCATTGATTTCGATCTGAGCTTCTTTTCGCCTGTGGGGCTACGGTAGGTTTATGGGCCCCTAATAGAATCCTCTTTTTTTGGTCTCTTGTGTTCGACTCTTCCCAAAGGTGAAGTCCATGGACACACATACCTGTACAACTGATGGGTTTCGGATGACCAGTGAAAAACAAGGAATATCCACAAATATTATTTTAAAACTTTTTTTTTTCATCATGGCTATTATGTGACAGCGTCATCACAGTACTGTACATATTTACACATTTGATCACATCGAATGGCCTTCACATCCCCATTCAATCTCAATCTTTCGAATTTTCTTATTTATAGCTGTTTGCTTAACATAAAGTGCCACTTTTAGCCATGAAAATGGTGTCCAAAAAAAGCAAACGAGGGTTTCAGATCTGTTTGTCCACGGGAATCGAAAACATACAACACAATGACTCGTCTCTGTTCCTATGGCAACCTGTGTCCTCCACAGAGGCATCTCTCCGTTTGTGTGTTTGTTTGTTTGTTTGTTTGTTTGTTTGTTTGTTTTACAAAGCATACAGGCCCCATTGTGTGGAAACACATCACCAGCCTGCTTGCAGCCATCCAGTCTCTGAGCTCCTCCCTTCACTGGTCGTGGCACAGGAGGAGGAGTGTGAGGAGGAGAGAGGAGCAGGTGAGGAGGAGGGCGATGGTGGGGGGGAGCGGGCCGGTGGCAGCGGCGGACTTGGACTGAGTGCTGGAGGGTCCCGTAGTGTCACCCCACAGTCTGTCATTCATGGTGTCCTGGAAGGGGAGGGGAGGGGAGGGAGGGCAGAAAATAGAAACAACAACAACAACAATCAGAGATGGCAACCTGGGGTCCGTATCTCGAAAGCGTCTTTGCTAACGACGGTAGCAACGTCCTTCGTAAGAGCGACTCAACTCTCTCTCGACAGCAACGCTCACCACTAAATCCAAGGGAATGGTGTTACGTCTTGAGACGATCTTAAGACGGTCTTAAGACGGTTAGCAACGACAAGAATCGAGAAACGGACCCCTGTTCCCCTGGCCAATGCTATGTTATATGCCTATGCTATACTTCACTTTACTAGGTGCAATGTGCAATTAATGACGATTGGCCAACAGGCTGGTCCACTTGAGCCATGAAACTTCTCGCACTAAAATGACAGGTGTTTCCGTTATTTGTCCAACCCCTGTATATGATGATGAGTGTTTGGTGCCACTGGCAGACGACCCAAAGCACTGCTGGGAGGGAAACAGACAAACAGATAAATAAACCGTGTGTGTGTGTGTGTGTGTGTGTGTGTGTGTGTGTGTGTGTGTGTGTGTGTGTGTGTGTGTGTGAGTGTGTGTGTCTGTCTGTCTGTCTGTCTGTCTGTGCGTGTGCGTGTGCGTGTGCGTGTGCGTGTGCGTGTGCGTGTGTGGAGAGGGTGGTAGGTGTTGGGAGTGGGAGAGACCTTGGGTAGGAGGTGTGTGTGTGTGTGTGTGTGTGTGTGTGTGTGTGTGTGTGTGTGTGTGTGAGAGAGAGAGAGAGAGAGAGAGAGAGAGAGAGAGAGAGAGAGAGAGAGAGAGAGAGAGAGAGACAGACAGACAGACAGACAGACAGACAGACAGACAGACAGACAGACAGACAGGATCATTTTATCCCAACCACCTCCGGGTGAGCAGGTAACAACAACAAACAAAAACTGAAACTTCAGACACTGCAGAAAAGAGGACAAAGTACTGGAGAGTAGTAAAGAAGAGTGGGCTAACGCATATTTTTTGTGAAGGGTATGTATGAATCAATAATATAAAAAGAGAAGTGTTAAACTCAAGTGAAACTTTTGAAGAGGAAGAAGAAAAAGAAGAAGAATAAGCAGAAGAAGGAAGATGAGGACAAATAAGCAGAAGAAAGAAGACGAAGACAGAAGAAGGGGCCAATGCATATATAAGAGTACTGTGTGAGTGAGTCACATATTTAAATCCAATCGAAATTCGCCGACTATTACAGTACACACTCTCAGAAATAAAGGTACAGAACTCGTCACAGTGGCAGCACCCTCACGGGGAGTACCATTGCGTCGTTTGGATGGTACCTCAAAAAAGAGGTGACAGATGCAAGATCGGTCGACATTGCAAGAAGCTGAACGCACCTCTTTTTTGGGGTACCAATCAAGCGACACAATGGTACTCCCCTTGAAGGTACTGCCACAGCGACGAGTTCTGTACCTTTATTTCATATACTGTATAAGAGTACTGTGTGAGTGAGTCACATCTTTACATCCAATCGAAATTCGAAATGACAGTACAGTGCAGGTGCTTTGAGGAGGATGCACACAAAGCCATAACTCAATCAGGGACATGGCTCAGACGGAGGCCCTGGCTGGGTCCACAAATGGGGTCCACTTAACCATCGAGATGCTTTTCATTAGATTGAATATTCCACTAAGGCCACTCATGTCTGGACACTACACACTCCTTTCACCCACACACAGATTGGAGAGTAGACACCCAAACACACACACACACACACACACACACACACACACACACACACACACACACACACACACACACACACACACACACACACACACACACACACACACACACACACACACACACACACACACACACACACAGTACACTGTCTCACAAGCTCTCTGTCTCTCTGCCTGTTTCTCTCTCTGTCTCTGTCTCTCTCACAAATACACACACACACACACACACACACACACACACACACACACACACACACACACACACACACACACACACACACACACACACACACACACACACACACACACACACACACACACACACACAAAAGAACCATCTTACCTGTGTGGGTATCAGTGGGCTCATTAAGTCTTCCTCCTTGGTCTCCGTGGAAACAGATTCAGGAGTGGTGGTCCTTGTTCTGGTGTTGGCTTTGGTGGTGATGCTGATGGTGGTAATGGTGGTGGTGTGGTGGTCCAGTGGTCGGAGGGTGACGTGGCCGGGCTGTCCTCCTGATGGCTCCTGGGTCGGGGTTGGGGCTGGAGTGAGACCCTCCCCGCTCTCAAAGGTGAGCAGAGCGTTTTCTGTGGTGAGGAAGAATGAATGAATTAATGTATTTATTCATTTTTTAGCCTATTAGATGTAAAAACATTGTATAGCATCTAATTGTATATCATCTAATCATATCGGCCCCAAATATCGAGTATCGGAAACCGGGTATCGGCCAAGGGTGAAAAAAAAAAAATCGGTATCGCATCGGCCATTAAAAAACCTGTATCGGTCGACCCCTAATAGCATCAGTAACCATACATGGAAAGGAATGAATACACAGGGATGTACACAAAAAAGTCCCAAGGCTTATTTCCATTGTGGTCCCTTAACTAAGAAAAGGGAAAATAAGGAGAGGATATTGTGGTGAGGAACATGACCAGCGATGGACAAAATGGATTAATTAACCCTTTGAGGAGTAAGGACTTTCTAGAGGTTCTTCTAGAATTTTACTAGAACACTCTCCCATAGACGTCTGTGTTAAAAATCTCGCAAAGACATTATGACATCTTATTATATGGTTGTGACGTCATCTGTCGAATGCTCCATTCATTTCAACGGGGCTCCCCAACGTTCGGACGTCTGTTATTTTTCGATAACGGACGGGTTGGTCTATAACAGACCGCTGTCAATGGCAAGAAGACTTTTCACTGCTAAAGCGACTTTTCAACAAGACTCTAATCAGCTGCTGTGATAGACAGCACCCGTTGTCCTGGCTACCGCTGTCAATGGCAACAAGACGTTCACTGCTAAAGCCACTGGCTTGTATACAAGTCAGTGGCTAAAGCGAATGTTTCATATCACTCCGCAGGGGGTCCGGTCTTTTGTCACTCTAATCAGCTGCTGCGATAGACAACACCTGTTGTCCTGGCTAGCCTACCTAGCTGTTGCCTAGCGGTGTTCCACAACGGCACTGTTTTGTTTTGCGCAGCAACAATCTTAACATTAAATAGGTCTAAAGAAATGTCCCCGCATGTGTGAATCATTTAAGTATATCCATATAATAAGCGGGTTAACTTTCGGCGAGTCGGTCGCTTTGTGGAATAGCAGCACTTCAGAGAGAACAAGACCCCTCCGCTCCGCGTCGGGGTCTAAAGATTCTCTCTGTCGTGCTGCTATTCCACGGTAGCGACCTTCTCGCCGAACGTTAACCCTTACATAATGAGAACTCAAAATTTGGGCAAAATTCTAATCACATATTTGTGATGGTACTCCTCAAAGGGTTAATTCATTAGACTCAATCCAGTGCCACATTTTCCAAATGACCTGGCTTTACCTGTCCAATTCAGCCAGGTGATTGGCTGTTTGAACGATCACTTGGTTGAATTGGAAAGGTAAGACAAGGTCATTTGGAATATGTAGCCCAAATGAATCAATTTTTCCCATCACTCAACATGACATGGTGTTTTTTTTCCTCGAATTGGGACCTTCTGGGGTGCACAACTGGGAGCAGCACGGCCACAACCCTAGTGATGGTCACACCTTCACAGGTGAGCAGAGTGTTTCCTGTGTGAGGAGGTGGAGGTAAAATAAGAAGTCTTTTTTCCAACTTTTTATGCCTTTATTATGACAGGACAGTAACAGAGGGACAGGAAATGAGCAGGGAGAGAGAGACGGGGAAGGCTCGGCAAATGACCTCGGGCAGGAATCGAACCCGGGTCGCCGGTGTAGCAGTCGAGTGCCTAGCCGATTGAACCACGGCTGGGCCCAGTGTGAATTTAAAAAGCCCCGCCAGGACTTGAAAGCGGGACCTTCTAGTGTACCAAACTGGGGCGGCTCTGGCTGTGCTTGTTACCGTGACAGCTATAGCACACTCACACACCATTAGAAGCTTCAGCTCTCAAATGTGAACACAGCGTTTCCTATATGTGGGGAACAGTGTGAGTAAAAAACCCCAAGGACTCACGTCAGGGTTACCGCGAACCATCACATCGTGTTTCTGTCTAACAGTGTGAGGCCAGCCGCACATTGGCTCCGACAGCACTGCGGAGCACTTTCGCTTCCGACAGAATTACGACCCCCAAACCCAATTTCACACGAACGTAGCATTGATAGTTAATGGGCGGCGCAGACAAAATAGAAAGTGTCTCTAATTTCTATCCGACATCGGCGAATGTCCGTGGACATCTGCGCCAGTGTGCGGGGTTCTATTGAAAACAATGGAATCAAACTTTTGCGGAGCAGTGCTGAGCACTTTGTCGGAGCCAATGTGCAGAAGCTCTGAGGGCATTTCGAACTCAGCTCTCAAAAGTGTTTCCTGGGTGGTGAGGAGGCCGGGGTGGATCTAGTCATTTTGGGGCCCTAGGCGAAATATAAACATGGGGCCCTCAAAAGTCATTATATAGACTTTCAATTCTGTGTTTTGGTGCTATTTTTGTGTTTTGTCTCATATACTGTATGTCTTCGCATTAACATAAGTGGCAAATTAAGATCAAGCCTACTTTTTTGTGTGTTTACCACAACTGGTGTGACAGCTGGGGCCCCTATGGAGGACAAGTGCGGTCAGGGCCCTAGGCAATTGCCTAGGTTTGCCTAATGGAAAGTCCGCCCCTGTGAGGAGGAGATCGTGAGGCAAAACAAGAAATAGAGTCATGCCAGGGTCAGAATCAGGTCAGGAACATGGTGTTTCTTTT
>NC_085879.1:37418705-37421205 GCF_034702125.1 Engraulis encrasicolus | reverse complement strand
TACCATCTGATCCAAAGTTCTGTCAGGAGAGGCATACTCAATTAAAAAAACAACCAGTCTCCCTAAAGCACCTTGTTATCCCCCAGAACCGTGGATATATAGCAGCTGTATCCCCGGTCTCAAAGAGATACGCATACGCGAATGAAATGAATGCAGCATTTTTTTTAATCCCTTCCTCCCTCTACGGCCACTTGTTCCAACCAGCTCATTTCCGTCAATGCAAATGTGCAGCGTTGGAAAAAAAAAAAAAAGAAAAAAGAAAAAAAAAACCCTATCACTTCTTTCCCGTAGAGTTGAAAGTAAAAAAAGTAAATAAGTACTTTCCAGCCAAGGAGCTCATTAAACAAACACAAAAGACATACGGGCATAATGTATTGTACACAGAATCAGCACCAAGGTTATTCAGAAAGGACTACAAAAGCAATCTTTTGGTTGGCGAGAGCTATTACAATAAGTGGATGAAGCACATTTTAATGTTTCTCAATGCCTGAGCAGGCAATTGCAAGACCAAAGACTCCAACCGTTGCTGACAGATATATAAACAAAACAGAAGGGGGAAAAAACCCACAGACACATTCGCAGATATAACAGTACTATTTATATTCACAGTCACAACTAAATACACACCCTGCTTTGAAGCAAGCAAGGACACCAGCAAACAAGAAAACAACAAAAAAAGGCTCATTGGTCTGATCACAAGCAAACAGTGACAGGCTAGTTCATTACAAATACATTTGTTAGGACTCCGAAATGATGACAAACACGACATGCTCGTCGACCTCTGCTGGTTTATCTTTCGTGGAACATAAAGAGGGATGTTTGCTTTAATCATCTCAGACGTAATAACAGGAAACTACTGGTACTTTCTCAGGCAGAGGAGGTGAGAGCGATATAGAAAAGGTCCAATCACTTTCTGGTGACAGTGAGTCTCTATACGTACCATTTCTTTTTTGAAGTATTTTTTGGGGCTTCTCAAGCCTTTATTGGTGTTTCTCAGACAAGACAAGCAGCCACTAAACGCCACAGAAAAAAAGGAGAGGATGATCAGGGCCCCCTAAGAGGCCAGATTTGATCCCATTCCTTTGCATAGGTGACGAGGCCTGTTATGGTATTTGCACACCTACGTATATGTCAATGCAATAGTGTACTATTATTGCATCTAAAAGAAAACACTCAAGCTAAATTTGAAATCGTTTCGGTCACAGTCAAGCCATCCTCAGTCAAGCATATTCGGACGGTACTTACTCAGGCAGATGTTGTTGGTGAAGAAATCCAGGAAGTTGGTGCACTCCTCCCTCTGGTTGCCGCTGAAGGCGCAGTTGCAAAATGGCGACACGCTCGACGTGGAGTTGTCCACATAGTTAGGGGTCACCGGGCTCCCTGTCAAAATGGAGGCGAAATAAAAAAAACTGTAATCAGGTGTGGGCAGCAGGATTGCAGGTTCGAATCCCACCCTTACAACTTCTCCCTACAACCATGGCTGAAGTGCCCTTGAGCAAGGCACCTAACCCCACATTGCTCCAGGGACTGTAAGCAATATCCTGTATCTAAATAACTGTATTTAAGTCATTTTGGCTAAAAGTGTCCAGCTAAGTGTAATGTAATCAGGTTATAAAGACAAAAATATAACACGTGGGATCATTTTGTTTCTTGTTTTATTCCATGGAATACATGGGTTCACCGTGTTTATAGACATGATGTTGTGAGGAGGGGCAAGACACTGGCAGCCAACCACGTGAGCTAATTTTTTGACCGACAGCTGTTTCCAACAATCAGAGGTTGAGTTGTGCACAGCTAGTGTTGCACAGTCAGGAGAAAACAACAATTTAGAACACATGTAAAAAAGAAAAAAAGGAAAGCATTCCATGTAGTAAAACAATAAACAAAACAGGATTCCAAATGTGCAGACCTCTTACTGTAAAAAAAAGAAAAAAGAATTGAGACTTTCCTGCACCAACACTTCTATCTACCCATATTAAAGTTATTGAGACAGATCATGTCTTCCTCAAAAGTCTGTCAGTGCAACAATTCTCTTTGCAGTACATGCATGCACTGCACTGCACAAATCTCTCCCTAGAGGTTTTCACTCCACCATGGAGATCAAAACATGAATGCATGATGATACAAAACCTTACCTAGAACACTTTCCCTAAACATGAGTAAATGTCCATGTGCTAAGTCTGTGTTTTTTTCTTTTAATATATGAAGATTTCATAGAAACCTGGTAGCATTGGGACAGTATGTTCCACTAACTGTAAATGAAATCAGTGCAAGTACGAGCAAAAAAGTCAAGTTGGGTTTTCACAAGGCTCCGTGACCAAATGGAAGCAAGAAGACAAAAAAAGAGTTATCTGGTGTGACAGATACTTCACTAAAGTCTTTGTACTTCCTTCTGAAGTGCATATAGGTACTTCACGCTCCCTGAGGTATTCACTCCAGCACATACCATAGCCGTCTGCAGGGCCGGATTAAGATGGCCTGGGGCCCCTTGGCTACCGGT
>NC_085879.1:37396205-37411205 GCF_034702125.1 Engraulis encrasicolus | reverse complement strand
GGACGTTAGCAAACTCTTGGGGGGGAGGAGTATTGTGCGGCTAAGATGGTGGCACAAATGGGGGGGATGTGTTGGGGGGGATGGATTGGAAGGCCCATTCAAAGTGAATGGAAGCTCTCACATCATTCTAGAAAGGTATATACAGTAATAATCATACAGCATAATCAATAATTGCATACAGAAAGGTGTTATTATGAGACTGTGCTGTTTTCATAATCTTTAACATCATTCTGTTGGTTGTGGGCCATTGGCATGCTTATGATGACGTACAGGGAGAATTTCTTCTTCAAGGACAGACAAACGACCTGTCGAGTAACATATGCCTCTTTTCCACTGTCGGTTTTCTGGTAGGCCGCCATTTTTTGCTTTTCGAATGGGCACGACACAGCTCAATCATAACGTAAAAAGTGGTGGCCAAGTCGCGCTGTGTCGAGCTGTAGGCCTACCATAAAACCGGCAGTGGAAAAGAGGCATAAAGCTACATTCACACACGTCGCTGCTAGTTACTAGCTTCTCGCTCGCTCGCCTACTCGCCACTCTCTCATGGAACGTTCGCGAAACGTTCCCCTGGCTTTAACTGCTAATGCACAGGCAAGAAGCACCGAACTCTGCATTCCAGTTATTCGCTTACTCGCCTCACTCGAATTTAAAATATTTTCGACTCCGCATCCGCCCACATCCCATTGCTTGTACACTACTTACCTACTCGCCTCCTCGTCTCGCTGGGACACAGATATTCTATTGACTTAATTTGCTGAGCGAGTAACTAGCAGCGACGTGTGTGAACGAGGCTTAACAGTAACAGTCCATGTCTTAACTGGCTTAAATCACTTTCTTGGAATACGCTACAATCCTGTCTGTGTGTGAGCACACCAACCTGCAGACGTAGTCGTTGTTGCACGCCCTCATCTGCGCCAGGCAGCTGGGCTTGTCCCCGTTGGCCTCGTAGGAGCACATGGGCACGATGGTCTGGCGCCGGCGCTCGGAGCAGGCCGTGTCGCTGCAGGGGCAGAAGAGCAGGCGGTGCGTGTACTCGGCCGGCACGCGATCGAAGAAGCGCCGCAGAGCCTTGTGGCACTTGGCCTTGTTGCACGGGCCCGGGCGCGTCGAGGGCTTGATGCAGGCGGACACGTAGTCGGTACGCAGGCGCTGGCACACGTCGTCCACGTTGCAGGCCTTGGCGGCGTCCAGGCAACGGTTGACCGCCACGGGGCCGGCCTCAGACTCTGGTGGAGGCGATGGGAAATGAGGGAGGGAGGGAGGGAGAGAGAGAGGGAGGTAGAGAGAGAGCGGGAAGGAGGGAGAGAGAGAGAGAGAGAGATAGAGCGAGAGAGACAGAGAGGGAAATAATTACATTAACACATTAACACATAAAAAAACAGCATGAAACTCACACACACAGCAACAGTTGACCGCAACAGGCCTGCCCTCTGACTTTGTTACTGGTGAGGAAAGGAGCGAGGCAGGGAGAGAAGGGCGGGGGGATTGATTGTAATATGCTCTCTCTCAAGCACATTGAAACACATAGGTGACACACATACTATCAGAAAGACACAAGGCAACCACTGTCCACCGTGGGAACATCCTCAAATTCGGTTGCTAGTGGGGATACGAGAGAGAGAGAGAGAGAGAGAGAGAGAGAGAGAGAGAGAGAGAGAGAGAGAGAAATGATAATAACATGCCTTCTCAAACACAGCAAAACAATAGAGTGTGCATGAAACACAGACTATGATCATCATAAATAAATAATAATTAGGTCCTTTGTCTGTAGTTAGTCAAGTAACTCCACTGATCTCCCTCTCATTACGAGCAGTCAAGAAGGATTAAGATTGCATTACCATTAGAAGCTCAAGTAGGACTAAATTGATTCTTAATTGAAATTACAAATTAATGGGCTATCAGTGGAGACAGATGGGGTCTCGAACAAACATGCACAAATGGAATTAAATGCACTGTGTTAATGACAGGAGCAGGTAAGGGTAAATGTATTCCTTAAACCTCAGAAAGCCGCACTTAAAAGCCGATCCAAAAGATAAATAATATATTGAAACGTAACTACGGCTGGCTGAGTATGGCAAGATATAATGGTATGAGAGCACTATGGCAATATACTGTATCATGCTTGTTTTTATTAGAGATGCACCGGATCCTGATTTTTAGGATCCTGCTGGATACCTGATCCACTGCTTAAGATCCTGCTGGATCCGGAACCGAATACCGGATCCAACAAAAGGGTTGAAACATATAGTCTACTCGCACAGGTGGGACCTTTTTATTAAGTCGACTCAAACTATTTTTTAGACTCATTGGCTTATTGCCACACTGCCTGCAACGGCCGCTTACAAAGGGCTTTTACTCCATGCAGTGATTGGGGTAGTGAAAGAATGACTGAAAAGCCTAGGCTAGAGATGCACCAGACAGGTAACATGCCAGATACCGGATCCACTGCTTAAGATCCTGCCGGACCCGGATCCTGTGAAAAACCCTATTATCCTGCCGGATCCGGTGCATCTCTAGTTTTTATAGGCTTTTCGGGCCTTTGTTGCAGATAGAGACGGTGAAGAGAGACAGGATGTAAGTGGGAGAGAGTGCTGGGGTAGAGTTGGGAAATGACCCAGGCCAGACTCGAACCTGGGTCCTGTTGGGTTGATCACAGATGTTGTCTGCCATTGATTTACTAGTATGGAGTCCATCATATGGAACCATCATGCAGAATTTTGGCAAAATAAGACTGACACAGATCTGTTGACATCAGATGGATTCGTAGAAGATCAGGTTGCCCCATGGACAAGTTGCTTCAGGGGTGCATTTCTCAAAACCAAAGTTGCTTACTACATTAGCTACTTTGTTCTTTTCAATGTATTTTCCCATTGGCAACTACCGAAGTTGCTAACAGGCTAACAACTTCTCTTTTGAGAAAGTCATCCCTGGTTTGGAGAATTAGAGCCCTAGACCATGGAAACTACTTTTAAGCCTGGTGCGGTTTCCTGTCCCCACTCACAAGTTAAACTATTACAACTAATAAATATATTAAAATTTTGCGTTCGATTGTTTAATCTGTCTGTTGCCATGGAGGTGTGATGGGCGTTTTAAGCAATATCATATAAAAGTGCCCTAGGAAAACAAATCTCCAATTCTGCCTTTCAGCCTGGTGTTTGTTTACTGTCTCAGCCGCACTTAAAGTATTACAGTCAATAAATACACACAGGCCCTGCCAATGCCGATGCGGAAACCAGGCGGGCCGGCTGTCATTAACTTTTTATATTTGACCGTGATATGTTTTGCGCGTCAAAACTAAACGGGTAAATTGGAGGTAAACATCTCAAAATCACAATCCATTGATTAAGGCATTTATCAGACAACGCCAGCCAAAGCCGGGGTGGAAATGAATACAAACATCTCCACTCCTCTCCTCTCCTCTCCTCTCCTCTCCTCTCGTCCTCTCCTCTCCTCTCCTCTCCTCTCCTCTCCTCTCCTCTCGTCCTCTCCTCTCCTCTCCTCCTCTCCTCTCCTCTCCTCTCCTCTCCTCTCCTCTCCAGACCTATTTCCAAAAGAGGGTCATACTGGATATTCATTTATTTTGGTGTGCCTCTCAGGCTGTACACATTAGATGGGAAAAAAACCCCACAACAACACAATGACGCTGGTAAACACAATCGGAGAACAATTTCGTCCATCAACAATATGTGCAGGAAATTGCAAAGGCAAACTAATAAAACAGATCAGGCTCCTGGACCATCCAAATCAGATAGCCAGATAGAAAGAGAGAGAGAGAGAGAGAGAGAGAGAGAGAGAGAGAGAGAGAGAGAGAGAGAGAGAGAGAGAGAGAGAGAGAGAGAGAGAGAGAGAGAGAGAGAGAGAGATGGCTGTGTTAAATTCAGCCACCGCCTCTTGTCTCGCATTAATGCAGCATCCATTCCATGGCCCGAAAACATACACTTCCTGTTAAATGAGTGGAAGTATGTTGAGAGATGTGTTTGAGTTTGTTGAAAGAGCCTGCGGGATAAATAGCGAAATCCTTCCATCGCCTTCGGGCTGTTCCCTAGTCAGCATGCAAATTAAAAGTTGACCAATTTTTTTTACATGTACGTAAATCTGTCCTTTTTGTACATTTACCTTTTGTGCCTTTTTTGTGCCTTTTTTGGGGCAGTCGTGGGTCAGTGGTTAGGGCGTCAAAGATTGGCAGTTCGACTCCCGAACTGCCAGGTTGGTGGGGGGAGTGATTGACCAATGCTCTCCCTCATCCTCCTCCATGACCGAGGTACCCTGAGCATGGTACCGTCTCGCTGCACTGCTCCCTTGGGGCGCCATTGAGGGCTGTCCCCTTGCACGGGTGAGGCATAAATTCAATTTCGTTGTGTGCAGTGTTCACTTGTGTGCTGTGGAGTGCTGTGTCACAATGACAATGGGAGTTGTAGTTTCCCACTTTCACTACACTTCACTTTTTTCTTAATGCAGCGCCCCCTAGCGTCGCCAAGTAAATAGATACGTTACAATGTTGTTACAATGGACTGTTTTTTCCCCCTCTGCCCACCCTGTCTTTGACTCAGTGGATCAGTGTAACCATGTCATGTCCACGGAGAGAAGTTAAGTCCGAACTTTATTTGGTCCTGTTTCTCATAAGAACTTCCCGAGGCTGAGGGTGAAGGGATAGGCACCCAGGCAGTACAAGCATAGTGCACCAGTTACACTGAGAACAACAGTGCTTACAGTGTTTTCACACCTGGTCGCTTTCAGCCACCTAAGCGAACTCAGAGTAGTGACTCAGCATTTTTGCCGCATATATGAACACTCCAAAGCGTACCAAGACCCCTCGGAAAAGAACCGCACTGAGACCTTGGTTGAAGTGGTCTCAGTTCGGTTCACTTATGAGTTAGTTCTGACAAGTTACACTTGTGACTACGTGTAATCACTCAAGGGGGGCTCTAGAGGACCGATTGTGATAAAAAGAAGAGTTACACACCTTAAAAGCCTACCAGAACCAGAAAGATCAGCCAGCTCTTTGTTTAATACACTCACAATATGAACAAAAATAGAACTGAGTCCTTTTGCTGTCAGTTCGCTTTTTGGTCCACTTAAAGAGGACTGAGTTTGGTTCACTTAAAGGGAACCAGGTGTGAAAACCCTATTAGTGCCAGAGACCAACCCTTGCTGATTCTGCGTGGTTCATTTTACTGTGTGTGTGACCTACTAGGTGCAGGAACCTCTGGCAGCCTGAACAGTCCCCCAGCCCAACGGCATCGACACTGTATGAGGCTTTCGGGAGGGAGGTTTACCAACGCTCCACGCCAACTCTGCTAGTTAGCCTCTGTTACACTCTCCCCCTTAAACCTCATACCCAACCCGGGTCAATCGGCACCACTGTGACGGAGGTCTTCTTGCACCTGTTCGTCCCCCTCGGGGCGCGAACCTGCGACCTCGTCAACTACATCGGTTCGGAAATGGGAGGCACAGTACGATACCGTTGGACTAAAGGACCAGTCCACCAGCCCAACGGCATCGACACTGCATGAGGCTTTCGGGAGGGAGGTTTACTAATTTTCCACACCAACTCTGCTATAGTTAGCCTCCGTTACACTAGCCTATTGTGTGGTGATGATGACTTACCTGCAGTGATGGACGCCAGCCGCACGTAGTCGTAACCCTTCTGCACCGCCTCATAGGGGTAACTCTCCACCAGGTTAAGACCTGACAAGAGGCGAGAGAGAGAGAGAGAGAGAGAGAGAGAGAGAGAGAGAGAGAGAGAGAGTTACGGTCAAGGTGTTGACGCTGAATGCTATTCCAACCAGCTGTCATTAAAAGATAAACCAGCTAAAGCCCCTTTTGGCTGTTGCTCTGGCTGTGGCTGTGGCTGTGGCTGTTGCTGTTGCGAGGCTCTTTAATTTATTATGGCTGAACAAATCCAAGAGAGACAACCTCGTCCTGGCCTGGATATTAAATTCTTCCCTTTCCTTGGCCTGTGGAGGCACACGACAGACTACATCAGCTCACTCTGAGATTGCATGTATTGTGGTATACAGCAGTGTTTCCCAACCAGGGGTACGTGTACCACTAGGGGTACGCGAACACACAGCAGGGGGTACTTGGAAAAAAATAATTTTAACAAATACATGGAGCATACTCACACTGCAATAGAAAAAGTTATGTAAAGGGGGTACTCATGGCACAACGAAAAGGCTTAGGGGGTACATGAGACAAAAAATGTTGGGAAACACTGGTAAACAGGATGCCCTATCCAGAGGGCCGAAATGGTTGAATGTAAGAGGCTCACTGACTTGTGCACTCGGAGATGCACGTAGTATACAGGATACCCTACCTTGAGGGCCTACACTTACAGCATATGTTTTTAAAGATATTTTCTTGGGCTTTTAAGCCCTTATTTACACAGGACAGCCTGAGAGCGTGACAGTAAGTGAGTGGGAAAGAGAGACGGGGTAGGATCGGGAAAGGACCTTGGGCCGGAATCGAAACCTGGTGTCCTGCATAACAGTACAGTGCCTTAGTCGTTTGGGCCACAGCCGAGGCCTAAAGTACTGTATATGGTTGTGGCTGAGAGGCTAACCGACTACATCAGCACTCTCTGAGATGCGTGCATTGTAGTACACAGCAGTGGTGTAGTCTACGTAGAACACTTCAGAATTTCAGGGATTTTAGTATACCCACTTAAAATTGATTGATCCATTATTTACAATAGCACAAGTATTTACAGTATACCCACTTCAAAAAAAAATCTAATGTACAGTATACCCACTTAAAAAAAGTAGACTACACCACTGATACACAGGATGTAAACCTAATATGCTGAAGGGCCAAAATAGTATGGGCCTCATTTATAACGGGTGCGTACGCACAAAAGACTGCGCACGCCAAGTTCACCGCAAGGTTTGGTATTTATAGAAAAAGAACTTGGCGGTAAACATGCGCAGCTCCACGCAAAGTTTGACCCATGCGTAGGCACTAAACAAAAGACCAAACGCGGAAAGCGCGACCTCGGGAGGTAGCTGGAAGAACGACCCGAAATTGGTTGAAGAAAAAAATCAAAGGTCACGTGTCACGATAGCCACTTTAACATTAGTTAATCCAGTTCACAACGAAAACGCGGTTGTTTGTTGTTTGGTAATGGTGGAAAATAATAAGTAGGCCTACCTGGCCTATCCATAGCCACATGCATGTAATAGACGCTTGAAATTGTACGTATAGGCCTACGTTACATTTGGAAATAAATACCCTACATTTTATTAACAATAACCACGGACCTTTCTCGGGCTATAATCGTATCGGTAGGCTATAAAGTGTTCCGAGTCTGCAAGGAATTACGTCAACATTTAAGCCAGTTGCAGAATCCTCTGCTCGAGTCCCAAGTGCATCTGTAATGGTTGATTTTCTCAGCCATACAGGCAGGGGCGGTTCTACCATTGGGCAAGGTCGGGCAATTGCCCGGGGCCCCGGACTTTCAGGGGCCCCGTCGTCCCCCACATCAATTCCACCTGGAATGAGCATTCGGGCTCTCGGGGCCTTACATTTCAGCACGGGGCCCCTCAAATCAATGTAACGGTTCCTGCGCGAATTTGAGTACAAGTCTCTGTCCAAAGTGAAGACTATCGCGCCGTCACTACATTATGCTAAAATTTTATATTGGCATGTTGTCTATGTATAGCCAGTGCCACACTTCAGCACGACGGTGGGACTCAAATTTGAACTCAACATTATGACACAAGAAAATGAATAGTAGGCTAGACCTACTTTTAGCAACTGTGGGTCACATGGGTGGTGGAATTATACAAATAAATGTTTCAAATATAAATGAAGACCATAAAAGAACGATATTTATGTGAATTTTCTTTGATTTATTTTTGTACATTGCGGCCTTGCATTGTGGGATACATTATAGCCTACCGGTAGTAGCCTGTCTGGCTGTTTGGAGAGAGCGCCAGTTGCATCGGCAATGTTCTACCGTTATTTCTAATGTCAGCCTGCCCTAGAGAGCTGATTCGGGGAGCTTGTCCTTTCATGATAATAAGCCACATTAAGTCATGGTTGTCAGTGAAAACTCAGTCGTTTGCCTATGTTGTAGCATGCCTTCTTGACCTTGTTTATGGATGTAGGCAGAACATGATTTGTGCATCTTGATAAAAAGTCCGTGTTACAAATTGCCCTGCGTTACTTTGTGCTCCGCGCTCCTTTACTTCAGAGACAGAATTGTAAAATGACCAAGTCCCTTCAATCGCCAGTGCTAGCATGAACATAATGGATATTCAGAAGATATGTTGTACAGAAGCTACAAAGAAGGCACGGTAGGGGTTTATTCCTTTCAATCATGATGTCCGCCGCAGCACAATTTTGATACCGTATCATGACGTCACGCATTGTTGTCATTCGGTGTAACTATAGTCAAAAGTTGATAGCTCTAATGTCGGTTCGCTGCATTTATTTCTGGTTAGCATGACGGAAGTTTTGCTATTGTAGTCTAGCTGTTATATCACGTCACGAAGCTGGGTCACTTCAGAGTTGTGAGCGATATAGTTATTAGTTAGAACTAGAGAGGGGACTTGTTAACTATTCAACAGATGTGTGCACGCGCAGTTGGCGCAAGGTGCCTGTTGTTTCTCGTTTGTTGCCTAATTTCGGTTTCTGAAACACAATAGTGTCTACTTCAGTCACCGTTTCCTCTGTATTGGGTGTTCACTGGCTCAAGAGTGCAGTGTGCGTTATGGTGCACCGTGGTGTGTCGACTCGTGACTGTGTTTTCATCGGTGTGTTGTGCTATGGGCTATGTTTTAGTTGAAGGGGCGTATCACCATTTTTTTAAAAGTTTTCTTTTGTAATCAACCCTCTACCGCGAATTGTCTCATTCTATCTTCTTTTCCCATTTATGGAACGAGTGTGGGTCTATCCTGGCTATTTCTCACGTGTTGCAGGCTGAATGCTCACATCAACAGCATAACTAAATCATTTGTCACCTTAAGGAGAAATTAATCTCTGCTTTTATTACATGCAGAGTTGGCTATTGTAAAAGTCACTCTGGCAGGTACAACTTATCCACATGTTGCTGCTAGAATTCTAAATAGCAAAAGAGATCACAACACTCCAGTATTTGGTCATTTCACTGGCTACCAGTGAGGGTTTTTTGTTTTGTTTTGAGAATTTAGTTTAAAGTAGTCCTGATAGTCTGAAAGTCACTAAATGCCTTGGACCCTAAATATAGGCTATTGTGGATGTGCTTGAGCAATATCATCCTTAGATGCCTTAGGTCTTCTCTGGTAGTGTCTAGGGTCAAATCAAGTGAAATGGCATAGTCATATGCTGCCTGCTGGGGCCAGCTAGATGTCCAAATAAGACCTGCCCCAACAGTATGATTTCAAAAGAAATCAAAAACAGCTTTGTTTTCATCTGCCTTTGGTGATAGTTATCTACTATCTATAGCAATATATTTTTCTCTTTTCTCTTTCTCACACTGAATGACAGCTGTGTATGATAATGTGCTATATAAATATTGATTGAATGTGGGGCCCACCTAGATAATCTTGCTTATGGGTTCCGTTGTTACGCCACTGCCTGCATACATCATCGATTATTAATTAATCATTTAAAGGGGGCCTCAAAATTGTTTCTTGCCCAGGGCCTCAGATTTCCTAAAACCGCCCCTGCATACAGGCAAGCGCAAGTGCCATACTAATGGACAGCTTCGTTTCTCTTGTTGCATGTCATTTCTTTTCCATGCGGTTATTCGTCATCAAAGCAGAGGTGTGCATTTGACAGCTGGCCTTATACACTGACAATGTACGTTTATAATACACACATTTAATAAATACAGACTAGAAAATGCCCATATGTCATGCTGTCTGTGGATATGTCGATCGACAGTTGGGGCGTCGCTTTGAACTGAAAGCAGACAGCTGCGCGCAGTGACCAACGGCAATTGTTGAAAAAAGTTTAAACCCGGTGCATATGGGGTGCGATGAGACAGCAAATAGATTTTCTACCGGTGAATTTCACATGGGGACATGCCATGTGAGATGTTTCCTTGACGCAGCTATTTTTCCCTTTGTTCACAACTCAATTAATACTAACCTACATGTCCATGACTTGGCAGGTTCATGTCCATGCCATCCTTATTTTATTTATTTTTTTACTTCTGGTATAGCGTGATTTTTGTCAACATAACCATCCACATGCTGCAGTTCAATGTTTTATTTTTGTAGCCTACGACTTCCCAAACTTAACCGCTCCACTTTGCCCAACGTTCTCTAGGCCTATCTAATAAAACTGTTTGCTCCACATGTGGTAAATAGGCTATCTCGTCTACTTTCCGCACGCCGTCCACAGATATAAATATTCATTTTGGGCGTTTCACTGAATATTCATAGATAATTATGGGTGTGTCCACAGGTGCGCACATTTGCCGCAACTTCAGAGTCAGTTGGGATTTATAAAGGGAAATCGACGTGGAATGTGCGTGCGCCATGCTTTATAAATCTGAATATTTTCTTGCGCACGCACATCCTGAGTTTCGTGCGTGCGCCATCTTTTGGCGCATTTCTTCCGCAAAGTTTTATAAATGAGGCCCTATGAGTTTACCACAGACTACTAACAGTGGTCTCTCCAACCCTGCTTCATGACGCTGATGATGGTACCATCCCGCTGCACTTCTCCCTTGGAGCACCATTTTGGGCTGCCCTCTTGCACAAATGAGGCATAAATGCAATTTTATTGTATGCAGTGAGCACTGTGTGCTGTGGAGTGCTGTGTCACAATGACAATGGGAGTTTCGCACGTGGGCTTTCATAGGCTTCAATAAGTCCTGGGCCACACTTGGTTCATAGTGGTATACTACACAAATGGCATGACAAAAGTGGATGTTAAAACCGGGGGGCAACCGCCATTCCGACATACCGCCATTCCGACAGTATTTGATTGTCATTCCGAGCCATTCCGAGTCATTTGAACATTGTTGCAAGTACTTAAAGGTGCGTGGACAACGTTCTAACTCAATTGACATTTGCAACAATGTTGCTACATGAGCGGAAGTGGAGAGAGTGACAGCGCAATGACAGGATTAGTGTATAATTTAGTGTCTAATTTTGTCAAGGTCTAAATGCCATTAGAGGTAGGGTCTGAAAACAGTTCCTGCAAGCTGGAAAAATGGTTCCTGCAATAAAAAGTCAATGTCGGAATGGCGGTATGTCGGAATGGCGGTATGTCGGAATGGCGGTATGTCTGAATGGCGGTATGTAACCGTTAAAACCTTGGAATGTTGACTCACTTTCAGCCAACAGAAATCTACTTCTTCATATGCAGTTTAAGAAAACACTGACATAAAACCCATCCAATGAAGTCATTCATGTAAGAAAAACCTGGCAGGATTTCTGACTTTCTGAACACAGAATTGGCAGCTCTGACCAAGAAGGACATCACTGCACAGAAATCCGATTAAAAGACATTATTTGCCCTGTTCATATTAGTCGGCAGTGCCTTTCGAACTAATCAAAAACAAAAAGCAAGCACCGATTTTTCATTGTGACTGCTACACAGAGTACACACACAAGAGAATGTAATCCATCACACACATGAGCAGGGGTGCAGTCATCTCTCTTTGAATGCAGAAGTGATTGAGGTGGGGGGGAAACGGCATAGTTGTCCCAGGCCCAGGCCCAGGGAAATGGGAAACAGTACTACAGTCTGCATGGGGAGGCTTAGGTCCCGTCACTGGTTAGGGTTTGGTTTGAAGTACACGGGTACTACATTTTACAAGTTTTACAAGTACCTTTGCAGCATAGTGAGACTATAAAATCAACACATCTGTGAAATCAACGGTTGGTATTTACGTAACAGACCCGGACGTTTTAAATAACATTTGTTAATGCATGGTGCAACTCCTCCTGTTTTCATCAGGATAATCTTTGTGCTCACCGTGGATGCCGGACTGGTGGAGGCTATTCAATTATTATAAAATATTTTTTAATTTTATTTTAAGAAAATTCTATTTTTAACTAAAAAATGTTTTCATTTTTTTTCATTTATCCTTTATTTAGCCAGGATTGTCCCATTGAGACTAGAGTCTCTTCTGCCAGGGAGTCCTGGTCAAAATGGCAGCATACATATAGTGACAGACACAACGCAGTCTCACCCCAAGTAGTCAATTTCTGACTACCTTGGACCAGACTGCAATTTTTGACGTCTTGGGTATTCCTTCCACGTCACATTTTGACTATGTGGCCTAACCCTGAACCTATTCCTAAACCTAACCTCAATGACGTTATGCTGCCACAAGGGGGCGCCTTTGAGGACATAGTCAAAATGTGACGTGGAAGGAATACCCAAGACGTCAAAAATTGCAGTCTGGTCAAAGGTACTCAGATATTGACTACTTGGGGTGAGACTGTGTAGACAGACACAGACAAACACATAGACAAAAAGGAAAATAAATGTACAAAAAATTGTTCATGCATAGTGCTCCTACTATTTTCATCAGGATAATCTTTGTGCTCACCGTGGATGCCGGACTGGTGCAGGCTCCAGTAGATACTGAGGCAGTTCTTCTCCTTCTTCATGCCTCGGCGGCACTGGCAGCCGTGCAGCGGGCTGGAGAGCAGCGCAGACACCGCGTTAGCACACTGGCTGCGGGCGCCCGGGCCCAGCTTCATGCTGCCGTTGCCCGCCACGCACTGCCGCAGGGTCCGCAGGCGCGGACTGCAGCTCTCGTCGCTGGAGCACGAGTCGCCGGCCAGCAGGCAGTCACTGCCCGCAGACAGCGCCCTCTGGAGGCCTGGTGGAGAAACACACGAAGATGGAAACGTTACACACGAGCAGTAGCCTCTTACTGCAGATGGGGTTGTCGGTGGGCCTATAATCTATTTGCCGAAAATATCATAACAACATTGCTTTGGCATTACAGAGAGCCTAGTTCTCACCGATGGTGCGTGTGTCTAGCTCCAGAGCCCCCTGGTGGAGCGGAGCTACACGCACTACCGTATAGTAGCGCTGACATTAACATGCTCTTCTCGAGTAGAAAATAAACTGAGCATTTATTGCTCAAATATCAACGGCAGCTCGCATTGATGAGTCACAGGACAGATTATAGACTATATTGACTCTTTAGAGATTAACAGAAAATGTTATTGGAGGATTTTGTAGGTGGTGAGTTGCAATAAATGCACCATTTATTTTCTGACTGGAGAAGAGCATGTTAATGGCAGCGCTACCAGACGCTAGTTTATGTACACACACGCACCGTCGGTGAGAACCAGGCTATGACAAACGCACCAGAAGAGACAAAAGATACAAAGAGTTGCTGAGCTGTCTTCATAACAAGAGTGACACGAGTGATAAAAGCGACAGAGTATGACTGTTACAATCAGAATGCAAGCCTACCGAGTTCCGACATTGTAATTGGCCGCGGCAGCTGTCGCCGAATTGCATCATAGTTCATTGGCTTAAAAATGTATTGAACCTCAAGTTCAACTACTCAACAACTCTTCTGTCGCTAGCTCCTCCATACAAAGTCGCCGTTGTTGCTGTAGTCACTGTTGATGTGTTTGTGCCTTGACGCTTCGGGATTCAGAAGGAAAATTTGCTAACCAAGCTCTGCTAAATGGCATCTGCTCGACACACACACACACACGCACACACACACACACACATGCACACACACACACACATAGGAGTGGGTATTAACAAAACAGGAAAAAGAGGAAAAGAGGGACAGCACAGTGCATGGGGCGCATGAAACTTACTTTAATACATATAGGACTAACTAACTTGAATTAGCTATAGCGACAGCGATACAAAGCTCTTCTATTCACCTCATTAAGCTCCACCTGTTTCAACTTTGTTTTGCAGTGTACTACTCTCATGTACCCTCACAGAATTTCCGGTCTGCTCGTTCCAGTTAGGCATGCCCACAGACCTGTATTAACCTAGACTGGCAATGGGCGGTTCTAGCCAGTGGCAGCTTTTCGGATTGACTGGGCGCAGCCATCTTTGCCTTTTTCGCGCCCTGTGGGCTCCTCCCACAGACGTAGCTCCGCCTAATGGAGACTATCGCAGCTGTGAGCCATAGGAATGCATACGATTTCAAACGGTGATTACAACGTTATCAAAGTGGGTTTCAATCATTTTTTGTAAGATTTTGACAAGTCGTAACGTCTAAATTCTCACTCCACTAATGAAATTACCCTCACTACCACCAAACGTTTTATTAGAGAGCCAGAAGCTGAGCGGTCAATCGGGCCGTTGAGGAAGGCGGTCTGTGGGTAGAAATGGGCAAAAATAATCAGTATCATCTGGCAATCCTGAAGCCGACTGTTTTCGTGGCCGCTTATGCAGGTTTGTGGATATTTGTGACACTGAATCGGCCATGCTTACGTGTATAAAGCTTATTTTATGTACTTTACTCAGATGTAATGACAACTATGTATATAGGTATGTATATTTCTTAAATAAGCTGTACGTTTTCAGTACTGTGCTATTATTAATAGCCCCCCCAAAAGGACGCTGAAGGTAACCTAGCAACAACACGGCACAGCTGTTCATTACCAAACACATTGCAGCTGTGAAAATAATGAGCCACTTGAGAGCGAGACTTTTCTAGAACATTAATTTATAGAGCTATTGTTCTAAAGACGTTACACATGGCCTGGTCCAACTTTAACCTAGGGCAGAGTGGTCTTTTTGTATTACATGACACCAACATAACGCTGTGTACCTTGCACGCAACACATGAAGCACAGAACTACAACATTGTATATATGGGAAGGTGAAGATATGTGAAATTTAACCGACCATGGGACACGACATGTTAATTACCAAACACATCGCAGCTGTGAAAATAACGCACGAGCCCCTTGAGAGCGATACTTTTATGGAACTTTAATTTGGACTTCCTCTAAAGACGTTAAGGTCTAGTTCAAGAAAGTGCCAGACCAGACGAAAGCCACAACTTGAAAGATCCGGGCTTCAGTAAAACAAAGAAACGACACTCTCCGAGTGAGTATCTCTTTT
>NC_085879.1:37378705-37386205 GCF_034702125.1 Engraulis encrasicolus | reverse complement strand
CTAACGTACCAATGCAATACACATATTAATGATGCTATTTTTTTGCTGTGTCGTCGGGGCCAAGTTTCATGATGGTGCCGCCCAGGGCCAGATTAAGATGGTCTAGGGCCCCTAGGCTAAAGGTTGCTGTGGGCACCCCGGAAGGGAAATTTTCTGACAGTTTTACATAAGCAGTGTCCTAGTTACAGTACAAGGTAGGAATTAAGGTACTGTACTCTACCCAACTGTACTCAACATGACACACAATCTTTTTTCATTCGGTCAAAATTCTGCAATTTTTCACTTTTGGCTAATCAGGGGCCTCCTGGCAGGTGGGGTCCCCTAGAGTCTGCAGCCATATGGCAGTCATGGGTGAGCGGTTAGGGCGTCAGACTTGCATCCCAGAGGTTGCCGGTTCGACTCCCGACCCGCCAGGTTGGTGGGGGGAGTAATCAACCAGTGCTCTCCCCATCCTCCTCCATGACTGAGGTACCCTGAGCATGGTACCGTCCCACCGCACTGCTCCCCATGGGGCGCCACTGAGGGCTGCCCCCTTGCACAGGTGAGGCATAAATGCAATTTCGTTGTGTGCAGTGTGCTGTGGAGTGCTGTGTCACAATGACAATGGGAGTTGGAGTTTCCCAATGGGCTTTCACTTTCACTTATATCAGTCCCACCAGGAAATCGTGGGCATTTTCTCAAAAATTTGCGATCTTAATTGCCAGATGGTGCACAAGGATTTCCAGAAAATCGCGATAAAAGTTGCGGAGCTTCTTACTGTGTTGTTGCGATTTTGTTGCAGCATGAAGTGAAAGGTGCGATTTTTGTTGCGATATGTTTCACCACGTTTGAAAGTACACATCAGACACCTAAGCTCTGTGCATGCCATATGAATTTACAATGATGTGGGGTGCCGGGCGGCCGAGTTGGCTGTGTGCTCATGGCTGTGAAACTAGTGGTGGGGTCGCCACCTGCTAGGAAGCGCATGGACAGCGCTGTTTTTTCCCTCCCCGGAGATGTCGTTTGTTGTGGATTGTCAATGGAAGGAGAGTAATAAGCGTGCGCGTGTGCTGGACTTTGCTATTCCCATGAAAAGATGACAACTTTCACAGAATTGCTGTATAGCCAATAGTTATTAAATAAATACTTGGAGTTAAATTGCCTTTTAGTACATGCAAAAGTGACAACGATAGCGAACGTCCAGGCTCTCCTGCTTTTAACACTCGGGAATACAAATAGGCCTAGGCTATTCAACTAAAACTAAAGAATAGACTAGGCTACAACACATTAATTTAGGCCAATTGATCTATTACCTCCAACACCAGGTATCAATCAAGACCTACGGACACCCTTTCAACCTCTACCTCGCATAATATTTAAACTTCACGATAGGCTGCATTAAAGATTGGGTTTGAACTGAAATGATGTAGCCGACATGTGTGTCAAGGGAAGGCTGAGTTTTAAAACGTTAAATGAAGACAGGAATGGCATTATCTTACCATTTGACACATGGGACACTGCTACTCTGTTTTCAGCTGGCTGAGGCGGTATTCCAGGAATCAATAAGAGAGCCCTGATGTCCTTATAAATGCTTCGATTCAAGTCATCGAACAACAAGCAGTGATGTTCGGGACACATAGCTTGTTTATAGCCTGCGTCAGCGTCGCGGGCAGCAGTACTGGTTGCACTTTAGTTTCTTCATTTTTTTCCAATAGCCCTGAAGTATTCCTCATCTCACGCCTTGACCAATTATTCGACATAGTCGGTTGTCTCTTTGTTTGCAAGACTGTCCTGAACAGACAGGAAAATAATGTATTAAATTATTTTCCTTTCGAACCATTCACCAGCATCTGAAGTAGGCAACCGCTCAGTAGAGCTCCTTTGATTAATGACCAACAGTTCTCTGCTAATGGCCTAACTAAGGTTTGGGATTTTTCCATTTTCCATTTTCCATTTTCGATTTTCGATTGCATGCTGGATGAGAAAACCATGCCTAGGCTACAAACGTGTCTTTTTTGTATCGCTTGTAAAACTCAACCGATGGTGGTCAATGCAAAGAATGTTACTGATAGGCTACTCTTTCTAGACTGAGAAGCGCGAGCTTCACATGCATTTTAAGCGTTGAGTTGTGGTGCATATCAGCCCTGCATATCAGGCTATAGCCTATGGAAACATCCTGGGTTGGGGGGCAAACTTAAAAGCAGGGCATTTTCGTAACGTTTACCTCGCCAGATATGCATCATAATGTTAAGCCCGCGATGGGGAAAATGCGCGAGTGAAGTCAGCGCAACATGGATTGGTTCAAAGTGTTCAAAGTTGCGGGAAACACCGGTGATTGATTAAAGTTGCGCTCTCGCGCAGAATTCGCGGTAATTCATTGAAGTTGCGAAAAACGCCGCGATCGCAACATCGCGATTTCCTGGAGGGACTGTAATATCTAGCCTGTGCGTTAATCCAGGCCCCCTCCCTCCGGGCAATTGCCAGGTAGGTCCGTCGATAACCTGACTCTTGCCGGCTGGTATGGTTCGCCTTCGTCTTCACAATAGTACCTGGGAACACCCTACAACCAACTTGCTTTCAACGATGCCCATTATCAAAACTCCTTGCATGTGATTGGATTAACAACCTGCCCTCATCTTTCCTGATGTGCCCCTTCAGCCCCTCACGTTGAACTTGACCTGTAATACCAGAGATTCTTTAAGTATATAGAGATATGCCAATGTAATAGGTTGCTATGGGCACCTAACATGACCAGGTTCCGGTCTACCTAAAGGGGCGTGTCATAATACTCCTAGCATTGAATAGAACAGTCCTTAGGTCTGCCTAGGTCTGCCTAAAGGGGGATTCCCCCCCCTCCCCCTTGCAATAATAGAACCTGGAAACAATGGGGCAATGGAACCTCTCTCTCTCTACTCTCTCTGGTAACACAGCTGAGAATGACAGGTGGAAGAAGAGACATAACACCCAATACCCTGTACCTACCTGAATAACTTAAAGTCTCTTTGGATAAAAGCATCAGTTAGCTTACTATGTGCAATGTAATCTAATGAAGTGTAGGAGTTATAAAAAAAAATCACAATTCATTAGTTCACTTTCTGAAATTTGGCTTAAGCATGTAGGCATACATCTTCGTTCTTGCAGGAGAACGGAATCTCGTGATCGAGAGCATGATCGAGAGCATGATCGAGAGCGGCTTTCCACGCGGTGGACCGATCATCAAAGTGCTTCACGGGGTCTACGCAGACCACTGCACTCGAGAAGCTGAGATAGATTATGCATATTGGGTATTGGGCAGGATCGCTGGCCATGGTGCTGAAGTACTGCCACGGCAGAGAAATGTCTATCTCGGGAGTAAGGGGCGCCACTGAGTGCGCCACAGATATGTGCGAGGTCTGAGTGAACACATGGTCAGAGAGCAGTGGAGCAAGGTGAACTGGAGAGGACAAGATGCCTGACGAATCGATCGAACAACGGCAGAAGGGAGGCGAACGGGGAGGTGATAGGTGTGAGCGAGACAGACAATTTCTGAATGGAGACAGGTAAGCAGAGAATAAATGCTCTATAGTTAACTATGGGGCGTTCCAAATGTCAGTGCGCTGAAATTCCACCAAATGACTGCAGAGCAGAAAATGAGATGCAGGTGGTTAAATAGGCGTACCTATCATTTCGCGCTGAAATCAGACGAATGACAGTTGAGCGGAGAATAGAATGCGGGTGGTAAATTAGGCATGCCAAATTTCATTACGCTTCTCCCGAACTTTTATTTTATTATATTCTATTTTTAACAAAACAAGCGTGCATTTAATAATGGAGAGATAATTCAATACTTGAGTCGACCTAACATCTTATAGACTGCATTTGGTCCCAGAGTACTCTCCAAATTAATAACACACTGCCTTTATTACTGTGTAACTTTGAGGAATACCTAAAACCCTCCCAGTCAGTCACTCACAGAGGACCGCATGCAGGACAGTCAGTGTGGTGCTGTTATCATGCAGGCCGGCTGCAAACAGCCACAGAACAAGCAGCTGAACAAAAAAATCCATTTCAGGTAACAACAGCACTTAAGGCTTATGGCACCTGACTGTTCCCTCATAATAACAACGCCATGCGGATCCTTTTTTATGGATTTTAACAACAAGAAAAAAGAGAGAAAATAACATGACGAGAGCACAGCAGATGGCTGAACCGATCACTAAATGTGTCAGTGCAGCAGTCTTGACACCAAGGGGGATCCTGTCGATGTGGGCTGCATTGTCAAGATTACCTACCAGCTTTTTTAAAAAGTATGTTTTGACCGCTTTGTGGGCCTTTATTATGACACAGGACAGTGTGAGAGGAGACAGGAAATGAGCAGGAGAGAGATTTGGGGTAGGGCTGGGAAACGACCCCGGCCGGACCCTAACCAGGGTCCCCATGGGCATGCAAGCCCAAATGTAGGGGGCTTAGCAGCTACCAGCTTTTCACATAGCCATAAACCCAAAACCCTCTTCCTAACCTTTTAACCCCTAGAGGTGCTATTGCAGTGTATTGTGTAGTAACAGCTTGGTAGCTCAGCTCATATCGACACGACAGGGGCTTTTGAGGAGAAACATGAACCAAGGAAAAAGCAGGGGTCTCTAGTCAACCCCTATGTGGTAGACTTCTATGGTAGCCAGTCTAACCACACTGGCTATTACATGAAAACACACGTGAGCCTCATTACGCGACCTCCACTTTCCTCTCTCCACTCATCTTGCTGAAAGTAAAATGCTGGTGAGGATGAAGTGGTGGGGAGGTACGGAGAGATGGCGGGTAGCAGGATGGTGTGTAATCAGTGTGTGTGTGTGTGCGTGAGAGAGAGAGAGCGTCTGTGTGTGTGTGTGTGTGTGTGTGTGTGTGTGTGAGTGTGTGTGTGCGTGCGTGTGCATGCATGTGTGTGTGAGTGAGTGTGTGAGTGTGTGTGTGTGTGTGTGTGTGTGTGTGTGTGTGTGTGTGTGTGTGTGTGTGTGTGTGTGTGTGTGTGTGTGTGTGTGAGAGAGAGAGAGAGAGAGAGAGAAAGAGAGATGTGTGTGTGTGTGTGTGTGTGTGTGTGTGTGTGTGTGTGTGTGTGTGTGTGTGTGTGTGTGTGTATGTGTGTGTGTGTGTGTGTGTGTATGTGTGTGTGTTGGGGTGGGGGTGGGGGTGGTCCTGACTCATTCACATCTTTGACCAATTACTGCTTCCCCATGTCCATCTGGTCAGGAGGACCTGTGAGCCTTAAAGCTGTTTGAGAGTGAAACACATCCACATTCAAGCGATATACACTCCACAGTCCACACCACTACCAGGCAATTACTGTAAGTACTAAGTGTGTATGTATGTGTGTGTGTGTGTGTGTGTGTGTGTGTGTGTGTGTGTGTGTGTGTGTGTGTGTGTGTGTGTGTGTGTGTGTGTGTGTGAGTGTGTGTGTATGCGTGTGTGTGTGTGTATGTATGTGTGTGTGTGTGTGTGTGTGTGTGTGTGTGTGTGTGCGTGCGTGCGTGCGTGTGTGCGTGCGTGCGTGCGTGTGTGTTTCCCAGGGGAGACATGCAAAGTGGGTACCCATGCCTGTAACCACCTGTGACATAATCTGCACAATGGAGTTAAAAAAATAATAATAATCAAAAAGGAAATGTGGAACACAATGTTTAACCTTTAAAACGGTTTAACTAGACCTTTCTGCTGACCTTTAACGCTTTGATTTGCATTGACATGGGGCATTGTCACACTGATTGTACAGACCACTCACAGTGGCTGTGCACAGGTATCCAGGTGGGAATGAATGAGAAGCATTTGCATGATCATTATGGCTTATGTTACTGACTCAATGGACATTTCTCAAAACCTAGTGTGCGCACTTCCAAGTGTATTCAGCCTAATTAGTCACGCTCAGTGATTGGATACTCTTTATTAGTCACACCCAGTGATTGGATGCTCCGTAGAGTTCACCAAAGAGTATCCAATCACTGGGCGTGACTAATTAGGCTGATACACTTGGAGTTGCGCACACTAGGTTTTGATAAATGCCCAAAGTGTTGGCTGTGTATTCTTCATGCCATGTCATGTCATTGGTGATGGGATTGTCACGACGATTGTGTAATAGTGGTACTGTCGTCTGCTTCCCATAACGAAGATGTTGTCCTTTGACACTGGGTCTGAGCTGAGCAGGGGCACCTTGGTGACATGTTCCAAACGTTTCAAACAAGGTGTAATTTGAACATCACAACTTTAACCTTTGAATTTTGAAGTTAATTTTTTTCTGCCAAAGTTGTTTTTAAGGCTTCAGAGTAAAACCTCCACCTGAAATTCTCATACCAACAAATTGGCATCAGACGCGGCAACTCTAAAGTGGCACCTCCAAATGTCAAGGTAATATTTCACTTTCTGGCAGAGTTGCCAGATTGGGCTGTTTTCTGCCCAATTAGGCTGCTTAGGATGGCCGTCTGAGGGTAAAATGACATTTAGCAGAAAAAAAACATCCAATTTTTGGCCATAGAAATCAATAGAATTGGGCAGGATTTAGTGCTTCCAGGCAGGTTTGAGCAGTTTTTTGGGCTGGAAATCATCAGCCTCATCTGGCAACACTGCCTGAAAGTGACTTTATCATTAAGTGACTTTCGGTTATGGTAAAGGCAGCCCTAATAATATCAACTTTTATTGACCATAAAACGTTGATGACATTGACATACTGTTTATGACTTGTACATGACTGTGTCATGACACTGTTTTGACATTATTATGACACTGTTATGTCATACGTATACCGCCGGCGTAACCAAATAATCTCCTTCATGGAACCATGAAGGACCACAGCTTTGCAATAAACCAAAAAGCACAACGTGGTTTTGCATGTCTATGCACTGGTGAGGTCTGCCATAGGCCTTCAATTCAAGTGGTCCATAGTTTGAAGCAACGTGAAAAGTTTTTTCACGTTTCCAAAATTGATTTACTTGTAACATGGCCAGAGCCCTACATGACAAGCCTAAGTGCCTTTTAACCCAGTTACACGTTGATACATTTTTGTAAGCATTTTATTTTGAAACATTTAGAAATATGAAACACAACACAGAGGCAGAACAAGTCCAACAGGCGGACAAAGATGCGCCCACTTGTTGCTTACTGATGTTTTGGCCGATTTAAAGAATGCGTTTCAGACGGAAGGACGGACATACCCTCTTATAGAGATGCTAGGATTTAAAAAGCAAAACCACAAGTTGATTACTGAAGCGGTCCTACTTTTGAGAATAGAAGTTTGGAGGAATGGAGCATCTCTTTGAAAACAGAAAACCTTCCGTCTTCCAACCTGTACAGCAGGTCGACCAGAGAAAAACAACTTAGTATTTTTTTTTGACGAGGTTTCACAAGAACTAGAGCCTAAAAAAGCAGTAACAGTGTACCAGAGTGAAAGGCACTTAGCCTTGTCATTTTGAGCTGTGAGAGGGAGAGTGCTAAGTAAGTTTGGAGCAAAGGAGAACCCCCCTGCACAGAGCTGGGCTGGGGGAGAAATAAGGCCTGGCACTT
>NC_085879.1:37331205-37373705 GCF_034702125.1 Engraulis encrasicolus | reverse complement strand
TGCTCCAAGACCATGTGTTAGTTGTTAAAGACTGAGAAGACACAGCCGCCTCAGTAATCAAGCCAGCGGATGGTATAGGGCCGCCGACAGCTTTGACTGGGCCCCGGATGATGTAATCTGAAATGGCCCCCCCTCTCCTACAGTACAAAGTAATGAGTACCCAACTCTGGACCTCTGTCTTTCCCTGGGCCCTAGAAAGCTGACCCCTTTGCTTCCCCACTCCCGTTGGATTCCCGAGGTTGGTGTGTCTTGTTTTATATGACTGTTTTATGTCGTCTTCTTTCGGTCCCATAAGCCCGCCAGACAATAATAATACGCCTTTGAAATGTATTTTAAGCAAGGCCGTGCAACTCTGGCGTGAGGAAGGGATAGAGTAGTGCGGTATGCAGGTTGAGCCCAGTACGGTACGCAGCTTTGGCGGGGCCCAGAACCAGTGTTGCCAGATTGGGCTGTTTCCCGCCCAATTGGGCTGCTTAGGATGGCCTTGTGCGGGTAAAAATGGCATTAAGCAGAAAAAAACCTGCCCAATTTTTACCATAGAAATCAATAGAATTGGGCGGGATTTTGTGCGTTTGGGTTTTGAGCATTTTTTGGGCTGGAGATCATCAGCCTCATCTGGCAACCCTGCCCAGGACAAAGTCATCTGAAAGGCCCCCCCCACCCGATACATTCAATGGAATGAGGGACCAATCATGGGCCCCCATCTCCCTGGGCCCGGGACAACTGACCCCTTTGCTCCCCCATTGTCGGCTTCCTTGACGGTACGCTATGGGAGTCGGTGTGATGTGCTCTGGCAATGCAGCGGGAAGGAACACGTCACATGGGCCGAGTGACAACACTCACTAGGTGATCGAGTTCTGATGAGACTTCATGTTGAAAAGGGAGGCTGCGCTAGACAGATACGGCGTGTGAGACGAGGCCATGTCGAATGGGCCATGGAGAGAGAGAAAAGAGAGAGACAAGAGAGAAGATGGAACAGGGGAGAGAATAGTGAAATAGAAAAAAGAGAGGGAGAGAGAGACAGAGAGAGAGAAAAAGTGGTAGAGTGATAGAGAGACGGAGACAGAGAATGTGAGAGACAGAGCGACAGCCGAGGCCATGTTGAAGGTCCAATGATATAGAAAAGAGTAATGATGGAAAAAGAGAAAGAATGAAAGAGAGAAGAGAGAGAGAGAGATAGAGAGGGATATAATAGATACAGTATAAATACGTATACAGAGAGAGAGGGGGGGGGGTATCTAGAGAGACAGACAGTGTGAGAGAGACACAGTGAGAGATAAATAGAGAGAAAGAGAGAGCGAAAGAGAGAGAAATAGGATTACTGAGTAAACACATTGTCCAAACAGCAGTGTATTCCACGTGACGTGTTTCATTTGCGATTCAGAGCCACATGCTGCCTCCAAGGCTGTGGCTGCTGCTCCAGAGCATATAAAAGCCATCGTAATTGCCACCTGAGAGTCATTGGCACAATAACTTTCCTCTCGTGACAAAACAGCCTGCCATATCTTCCCAAACAACCGGGGCCCAAATGTCAGCATCAACAAGAATATGTGAAAAGGAGGAAAAGGAAGGAAGAGCGATTCTCTTAGTATGCAAAACCCCAGCCCTCCCTCTCTCTCTCTGTCCCTCTCTCTCTCTCTCTCTCTGTCTCTATTTTTTCCCCTCCAAAACCTCTTTTGGTGTCTTTTCACTGTATTCATTTCCGTGCTGTGCTGTGCTGTGCCATCAAGTTGCTATTTGAACTAAAATAGATTTTAATTATAATGTAATTCTAATGGAATGACGTTTGCAAAAAAGAACGTTTTTTGTGTGAATTATGGCAGGCTGTCAGGGGTAGGAAAACCTCAAGGTCTCGACACAATGGGTGTCTTTATCGAGCGGGCACCAACAGTGGCTTGGAGACGACAAAGAGCACTAGCTTATAATGGTGGGGCAATTAACTTATCAACAGGCTGTCTTTCAGTCCGCAAGAGGCAAGCTTTGGCAAGGCAACGACACACAGCTGATTCATTTCACTTTTTGTCCTTAAAATCCCTGTGAAAATCTAGTGTTAATTCCACACCCAGAGAGTACTACAAATACACTCAATATGATTAACTCAATAAATGTTGAATTAACACTGTATTTGTTTCTTACTGTGTAGATTGTGAGAAGGCTATTGTGTTTTGGAGGACAAGAAATGGTCTGCTGTGAAGTGTTTGCGCACCCGCTGAATAGGAGAGGTGAAAACTTGTTTGGGGGGTGGGGGGATCAAAAGGCAATCCCAAGGACTGGTTCGTCATTGTGTCCACAATGCGAGACACATCTCTTACCCTTGAATCTCAGTTATAGCTCTACAGTGTGAGACACATGAAACTCAGTTATTCTCAGCTGAATCCCTCTTCTTGAAAGTCATACAGAGGAAAGAAGCAGAATTACAAGACCTGTATTGTATTTGATTGAAGATGTGGTTGTTCAGAGACTCACAATGATGAGCACAGATATTGAGACAGCCTTTTTTTTTAAAAAAATCTCGCCTTTTATGCAAACAGGGAAATCCACATTGACCGAACAGTCGTTGTTCCATGACCGTGATGGTGGAGGATTTTACAGAATGTGGTGGATAGTGACCCTTCTGTGTGACCCTTCTGTGTGCCTTGAATTGAACACTTCAATCACTCACAGTCCTTCCTACCTGCTAACGTCACCACAGCTGCATTTGGGTTTAGCTTGCAAATACTTGGGAAACTTCCAATCCTAATGAAATGACCATAAGTAATTTAATGGTTTGCTGGAATGCTTCAGAAAATCGCTTCAATGCTTCATTTCTCAAAGATCCTTTAGAATAGCCTACATCAGTCGTTCCTTTGAACCGAAATGTTGTAAGAAGAGACACCCCCCCCACCACCACCACCACCACCACAATTCTGTGTGTCATGACACAGCGACCAATTAGCTTGACACAGACCAAGAACACCCACCTTCCTGTACTGAATATGAAGGGCTGGCCAGCAACCTAAAAACGGACCAGGCATTTTTGGCTAAGACCTGTCCCTCACACATACACAGGCTGCTTTCGTATCAAGACCCGCATGGGAGTGGTTTAGTCCACGGTCTATATTTAAAATGGACCAATGGGTCATCCCACTCTAAATAGTAGGTGGGGAAAACAGCAACGTCGGCCTTTGAGGATTGTCGGCCCACCGGGAAAATGTGCAGTATGCCAGATTACCAGTCCAGCCCTGTGTACGTGCCAGTGGACTGAGCGGTCTCGTTTCCACTGCAATTATACATCCATATCTACATATTTCCTTGACCTTGCAATGTCCTGATATTTTACAGGAATAGTAACCAATTGATGCCTGATGTTGCATTGTGCAACATTGGCCCTGGCGCCTGGAGCTGCATTACGCAACATTCAGGCTCATGAGTTTTGAGACAACTTTATTAAAAATTTGTTTGAGATGAACACATTCTAATGAAAGATGAGGGTCTTAGCGTTTAAATGCAACTTAGTGCATATTTCTATGTGCTTCAGAAGCTGAGATATTTAGGTTTTTATAGGTTGAGGGCAGCTTTTCTTAAAGAGGGCTCAGGCATTCAGCACCCTTTTTTGCAGGTGCCTTAGGCATCAATAGGTTAAGGCAAACTGGAGCCTGGCTATTCACGACATTTAGGAAGAGACTACAAGCTGATGGTGTAGTGAAGAGAGCAGGGAGGAGAAATCAAGCCAGCCCCTACCCTGCTTCGAATATAGCATTCTCATTTCCAAGGCAATTATATGTTCATCTTTTCATCTTAGCAATTTTACATTCGTCTTTGCATCTTTCCATGACACTGTGATGTTTCACAACGAGGTTAAGAGCAAACTGGAGATCGAGAAATGACAGGACTGGCCATTCAAAAGCGGCCAGCAGAGGCTACGTGCTGATGGCACTGTTGGTGTAGTGAGGAGAGAACGGGAAAGAAGCCCCCCTTGCCCTCCTAGGTCTCTATAGGGTATCCAAGATGCACTTTGACCGCAACACTAATAGCAGTCGCAGCACACACACATGACAGAAGATGGCACCATATTAGACTAAAAATCTTCTAATAAACAGGTACTAAAGGTCCTGACCCAAATCATAAACCTAACACTAACGGCCGACACAGTAGCAGTTTTGTGACGCAGCTCAGAAGGGAGCCCATATCAACACGACAGTGGCCTGCGAGCACAACGTGGCCATGACACTACCAAGCTGTCTGTCACAACACCAGCGCTGCAGAACAGGGAGAAGATGTAGTAAATCTGAGGCCAGTACATGTACACTAATATTACCAAAAGTAGTCGCCTTCCCAGATCAGTTGAAGCTGTAATAGCTGCAGAAGGTGGACTGATACCATATCGAACCCTATGGACTCGGAAGTCGAATTCATATGTAAGTCAAGGCAGGTTAGCGAATACTTTCGGTAATATACTGTATGTGTCTATATGTGCGCTTTGTCTAGATGAGCTACTAAGTCAATGTACAGGTAGTTGGACCTAGTTTGCAGAACAAGGCATGTGCTTTAGTACTTCTATGTCACTGACCTAAGTAAAAGGGATGCCGTACGTTCGATTCATACAACGGCTGGGGGCAGGGCATTAGGCAATTGTTGGGCGGAACAAGGAAGTAGAAGAGCGTGTACATCCATGCATCTCTATGGGACCCTGGAAACAATGTATCTCCTTTGAAATTCTTGCTGAGTCTACTCTGTTTCGTTCCAAAGGTAGATTCCCGACCATTTCAAACAACCACTGATGATGGGCTAGACCCGAAACATTTGCATCCCACTTTTTTGTTTTGGATTCTCTTTATTTACGGCTTTTAATGCAGTTTCACTGTGTGCGACTCCTTTTTCTTCTGCATCATTGTTTTGGAATTACGCACTGAGCGTAACGTCCCAAGTAAGACAAAGGTGCAGACGCCATCTCTACCTTCACCTTTCAAACAAGACAAATATTTTTTTTCAGCCTGACCCTTTATTTTAGAGAGCTATTAAATTGTTTAAATGACCAATGAGTATCGTTAGTTGGGTTCAATAACAGTTAAAACATTTTTTTTTTTAGAATTGTTTTGATTGACAGTCGTTGTTAACCCTGTGAAACCTGAACCATGAAAGCAATGAGAGAAAATTCTGATTTTTTGGAATTTGCTTCAATATTGGTCCCTTATAAGAAATGTAAAAAAAAATTTCAAAATTTTGTTAAGGTCGCTGAGATATTTAATGCATCATATATGATGCATCAGGCTTTTAATGAATGGAAATTCCAATTTCATGACCATTGAAAAATGACTTTTAATGCATTTACAACTTTTTTTTAATTTAAAAAAGTTGTCAGACAATTTAATTTGAGGATTATCTTTAAATATTTAGTGAGATCCTGCCATTTTTTAAAGCCTATCCTTGTTTTAGCAGGACCATATTTTACATTTCCCACAGCCTGGTTGGGTAATTTTTTTAAATCTATGTAAAAACATAGCTGATCGAATGCTCAACAACCTATTTATGAGTGTAATATAGATCATTATTCATTTTTGATGTGTAATTTGTGATTTGAATATATGGGTCCATTACTACAATTGGACCATTTCTCCATTCACTTCAATGCATTTTTTACGAGATCATAATTTCAACATTTTGCATTGCATTTTCAAAATTGCAAGTAAAACCTGTTTCTTAAGGCAATATCTTTGTCTTGAAGTAAAACAACTTGTGTGTTTTGTTAAACGATCGTCGTGGTATGCTTTGTAAGTTTCCCTATGGAGCAAATGCATTGATGGCTGACTTCCTGCCACCGCCGGATGGTGCTTATATGTCTCATCAGTTTTAGCACGATCTCTCTGCAACACGGTGTAAAAATATAAACTCTTCCTTGCTTAATTGCACAAAGCAAGTGTTCAAATTAAAGGATGTAGAGTTATATTTAGGAAATTTGTACACAAACCTTATGCAATTTGACGAAATCTCAGCGTCGGTCAGGGAAACCGCTTCTACCCCATTTTCCTGTTTTTCGCCGAGCTGTGGTCAACTTGTTGTCGACCGCTGCTCTCTTGTGGCGGTTTCCGTGTACTGCAGGACGTTTGGAAATGACACGCAGGATGTTTTTCAGATCGATTTTTTTGTGTGTCAGCGTGGAGAGGGCTTTGAATTTGATGAGACATATATGATGCATCCGGCGCGATAGGGTTAAGGTACGCTTCCGGAAATTTGGGGCAGTAGTATTCTCGCAGACCCATCGCAAATGCTTCTAAACCGTTCAACGGAGTTCTATAGAGGCCCGTTGTCCACATATTATCTAGGTCAGTGTTCAGGAGAGTCCTGAGTCATGGTAAGCTGTACTTTCAGCTTGAGCAAGCACTACTTCTTGTATCTAACCCAGAGTGGAGCTGTGTAAAGAGGGGAGCAGAAAGTTCAGGTTGACAGGTTGACTTGAACATGTTGGCTATGTTAAGGCCTTACTAATACCTTACTAGCCGCTCATCTTAAGTAGCACATATCTGACGACAGAGAGCTACGGACACCTAGCCAGGCCGTGCCCTCACGCAACACCTTGAAAGTCAAGTTAGTAGGTAGGTAGGTAGGTAGGCTATCAAGCTAATTTTACGTTAATTTTAAGCAGCACATTGTATCGACGACAGAGAGCACTGGATGACTGCCTTTGCAAGCACAAAGTGGCGAGGCGAGCCATCGCGCCTCCGTCACAACTGTCTGTCACCCCGAGCGACAGCTGTGGGAAGAGGAAGAGGAAGAGCAAAGGGGCCTTGCATGCTAAACAGCCTGTCCTGTCACTTTGAATGATGAGCACTGGGACTGATGAGGGAGCACGGCTGACCACGGTGGGTGCACGATGACGTCGTCGACCCTTTTTTTTCCCTACCCCGGAGGCCTCTTGTTCTTTGCTAATCAGGCAGAGATACGGTAAGCAGGGCCCACTGACAGCTTTGACCGGGTCCAGAACAAAATCATCTGAAAGGGCCCCCTTTGCAATAATGTAATGGGGACCCATCTCACCCGTAGTCCCCTCCGCACTCTGGGCCCGGGACAACTGGCCCCTTTGTCGACCCCTGTTGACGGGCCTAGTGGTAAGTACCGTAAGCAAGTATAAAGTCAAAATCAAAATCATCACACAGCACGGAACGGCACGCATTCGAAAAGTAAATACGTTACTAGGCCAGCCAGACAGCCATGACGTTTTTTGGTGGAATCTTTTAATCATCGCTCCCATTCCCAGCTCCCTGATGATGCTATGAGACTTGTCTCCAAGCGAACTGTAGTGAGCTCATCCCTAGTCGTCTCTTGGCTCACTGTAATCCCTAACCCCCCCAACACACACACACACACACACACACACACACACACACACACACACACACACACACACACACACACACACACGCATGCACATGCACACACGCACACACACACTGCATCATTAAGCATTATTGCAAAGGTTTTTTAGAGTACTTCTTCCTTGTCATCTGTGAGCTATCAGCGGTGTTTTCTCAGGACACAAAGCTTACATCTTGGGCAATCAACTAAAAAGATCTAAACATCGATAAAACGGTTAAAAAAATGCAAATACTGTAACTACCTACAGACGGGGCTCATAATAGACCAAACGATTGGAGACGTTCTAATGGCAAAATATTTCTGCTTACACAAGGAGCACGTTCGAAGAGAGGACTCGGGGAGGGATTAGCATCAAGGATTTATTTTATTGACCCGAGGCTTATGCAAGCAAGAAAACTCACAAACGCTAATGTAAGTAAAGCTCACTGTTGGTACACGATGGCTTCTCAGCAGCACACACTTTCAATGTACAGACTTCAAGCCTACACAGTGAATTCTGCAGTGCTCATTTAACACTTAGAGAGTTGATTTGACATTATTTGGACTTAAATGAACTCTTTAAGTGGTAAATTTACTGTGTACGCAGAACTATGAGCAGAGCCACTGACGGCTTTTCCTCGGACTAGAACAAAAATCAGATACCCCCCTCCTCTCTGATACCCCCCTCAATATACATACAATATATTGAGGACCCAAATATGGGGTGCCACCTCTCCCTGGGGCCTGGAACAACTGACCCCCTTGCTCAACTCTTTTGGCTTCCCGGGCTATATGAGTAACCCATCTTACACATTGTCATAATTCGATTTTTATTTACAATGGACAGCACATGAAATTCGAGTGCAAATGAATACCATTGAATTTCATTGGGCTTTGATGTCACACATGAGCCACACTTATTGCTTTCAGTCATAATATGATAATTATACATCTGTTGTTACACTGATGATATCAGTGGAGCGATATGAGCAGTACGCATAATAGCTGGGCAGGGGCACTTCATGCTGTACGCTGCTCAATAGCGGCATTTCACAATGGATGGTTGTGTGTGTGTGTGTGTGTGTGTGTGTGTGTGTGTGTGTGTGTGTGTGTGTGTGTGTGTGTGTGTGTGTGTGTGTGTGTGTGTGTGTGTGTGTGTGTGTGTGTGTGTGTGTTTGTGTGTGTGTGTGTACGTGGGTGTCTGCATTTGTGTGTGTGTGTGCGTGCGTGTGTGTGTGTGTGGGTGTGGGTGTGGGTGTCTGCGTGTATGTGTGTGTGTGTTTGTGTGTGTGTGTGTGTACGTGGGTGTCTGCATTTGAGTGTGTGCGTGCGTGTGTGTGTGAGTGTGAAATGACCGTGCATGGAAATGTGACTGTGTGATGTGGTGTATATGGAGAGAGCGACAGAGCGAGAGAGACAGAGACCAAGAGAATGATTATGAGTTTGTAGTACGCCTGTGCAAGTGTTAGAGCGTGAATGTGTGTAACTCATGTGTGTGTGAGAGAGAGAGAGAGTGCGAGAGCGTGTGTGGTGTGTGAGTTCATGTCACTGTGACATATTCGTCAAGCCGTTCGAGATTTGCGTCGCATCACCCAGCGTGAAGTGCACCCACCGAAGACGGTACGCGGAGGAGAGATCCCGGAGAACGCTACTGACTGAGCGCGCTCAGTCTTGACTTGGCAGGCAGCGTATCTGAGCCGAACGAACAAAAAACTGAGAAGTCTGAGAATCATGGGGCCAGACAGATACAATACAGCCGCTACACTGGTGATGTGATGTGCCGCTCGGAGTCTGGGAAGTGTGTGTGTGTGTGTGTGTGTGTGTGTGTGTGTGTGTGTGTGTGTGTGTGTGTGTGTGTGTGTGTGTGTGTGTGTGTGTGTGTGTGTGTGTGTGTGTGTGTGTGGAGAGATAGAGAGAGCGAGAGAGAGAGCGCGCACGCGCGCGCGCGAGAGAGAGAGAGAGAGAGAGAGAAAGAGAAAGAGAAAGAAAAAGAGAAAGAGAAAGAGAAAGAGAAAGAGACAGAAAAAGACAGACAGGGAGAGACAGTATTGTATCACAGTCTGGGCTACATGAGCGAGCGAGCGAGAGCGAGGCAGAGAGCGAGAGTACAGTACAGCAGAGAGGGGAAGAGTAGTAGAGCATGGGGCTCAGTGATAAGACACATCACACATGGTGCCAAAGCTGTGCTGAAGTTGAGCAGCAGCCCCGTGGGAGGCATGGGAGGCCAACAGACAGACAGGAAGACAGACAGACAGACAGGCAGGCAGAGAGGCAGGCAGGCAGACAGACAGGCAGGCAGACAGACAAACAGGGAGGCAGGCAGACAGACAGGCAGACAGACAGGCAGGCAGGCAGGCAGACAGACAACCAGGAAGACAGACAGACAGTTATACAGGCAGACTGGGAGGCAGGCAGACAGACAACCAGGAAGACAGACAGGCCGGCAGCTAGAGAGGCAGAAAGACAGATATACAGGCAGACTGGGAGGCAGGCAGACAGACAGCCAGGTAGGTAGACAGACAGGCAGAGAGGCAGGTAGACAGACAGACAGAGAAGCAGGTAGGCATACAGGCAGGAATGCAGGCAGGCAGGCAGCTAGACAGGCAGCCTGTCAGTCAGCTAGTTAGGAAGACAGCGCTGGAGAGAGTTGTGATACTAGTGGCATGCCATCTCTGTGCTGCCTGGTAACATGCACCTGGGAAAGGGAGGTATTGATACATAACTGAAGAAAAGACCAGACCAGAGGAGACCTTGAAGGGGAAATGATGTTAGAAACCATCTCTGTTGTTGAAGATGGCTCAGGAGATAGGAGAGGGAGAGATGGAGAGAGAGAATGAGAGAGAGAGGGAGAGAGAAAGTGAAGAAAACGTGTGCGCGCGCGTGTGTGAGAGAGATAGAGATAGAAAGTGAGAGAAAGAGGGATAGAGAGATAGAATGTGTGTGTGTGTGTGTGGGTGTGGGTGTGTGTGTGTGTGTGTGTGTGTGTGTGTGTGTGTGTGTGTGTGTGTGTGTGAGAGAGAGAGAGTGAGTGTGTGTGTGTGTGTGTGTGTGTGTGTGTGTGAGAGAGAGAGAGAGAGAGAGAGAGAGGCGTGTAGAGAGTGAGTTAGAGGAAGAGACAGGAGGTTTTAGAGGATTGCAGCTTCTTAAGATGCTCAGGGGACACAGAGAAGAGCTCAGCTGCACTGCATTGACACTGCTGCACACACACACACACACACACACACACGCACACACACACACACACACACACGCACACACACACACGCACACACACACACACACACACACACACACACACACACACACACACACACACACACACACACACACACACACACACACACGTGGCTATAGCATGGGAATCTATAAACTTGAGACTGTGCCACAATCCATGAGGTCAGAAAGGAAAGGATCAGAAAGCCAGCTACTTCTGGAAGACACGACCAAACTAAGATGACCACAGTACTCCGCAGTTTCAGGTTTATTGTGCCATACAAATGACTGATTTTGATTTTGAGCTCTGAGGTACAGCTGTGTCAGAGAGAGTAGAGAGAGATAGGTTCCATTGGCCCATTGTTTCTGGGTTCTATTATTGCAAGGGGGAGGGGGGGGGATCTCCCTTTAGGCAGACCTAGGCAGACCTAAGGACTGTTCTATTCAATGCTAGGAGTATTATGACACGCCCCTTTAGGCAGACCGGAACCTGTTCATGTTAGGTGCCCATAGCAACCTATTACATTGGCATATCTCTATACTTAAAGAATTTCTGGCGGTGTGGTTGGATAGCTCTGGTCTGGGTTTAGTCATCTATTTTCACGTCATGCATGTACAGTATATTTTTAAAGGGACACTGTGCAGGAAATGGTCAAAAAAGGTACTGCAACTTTGCTGCTCATTGAAACTGGGCTGCCTATTGCCAAATTTGATCTTTACATGAAAGTTTACTGAGTAATAAACTAATATTTTCTAGTATGGTCCAAGTACAGTCATTTTTGCAGCTAAAAATGGCTATTTTTGGAAATTCGCACCATGGAGAAGATCCCCCTTTTCATGTATGAAAAGTGCAATTTTTTCAGTCATAATGAATACATAGAATTTGATGGTGGTGGTAACTATTACTGAAAAAGGTAACATTAGTGAACTGGCAGCATGAATTCTGGAAATAAACAACTAAAAATGTCTTGTCTCACTTATGCAATTTATGTTTGTGGTAAATCTCAAGTATGTTTTTCCCTGTTTGGATGATTTTCCAAAGGTAAATTTCGTTCCATGGGACATTCAAATTTATCATATCTTATCTTATCTTAATCTACCTGTAGATGAAACAACCTGTTTATCTTGTGGTCATGGTGTGCCCCAAAGATGCTAGACCAGAGCACCGCGGTCAGTGTAACAAAATTGCGTTTTCCGGTAACTAGAAGCAAAATAACCCCTGGTTCAGAGAGCTGGAAAACCCCTGCCACATTTTTTTGTTCCAGCTTAAGCACTGAAACAGTTGAATCCCAAACAGATCAACCTTCAAGATGGGTAAAGCAACTAATTAGGGAAATCAACTGTGTTAAGGGAACAAGCCAAGCAAGAGCGACATGGCAGGCTTTCCCCTTTCTCAAATCCAGGTTTTCCCAAGCTCCTCTGCTGGTTGTGTGTGTGTGTGTGTGTGTGTGTGTGTGTGTGTGTGTGTGTGTGTGTGTGTGTGTGTGTGTGTGTGTGTGTGTGTGTGTGTGTGTGTGTGCGTGTGCGTGTGCGTGTGCGTGTGTGTGTGAGGGGGATAGAGAGATCTGACCTGTGAATATATGTATGGCGGATATATGTGCAATGCTGTGTGTGATGTCTTCTTCTGTATCTATGTATATACGCTACTTGACACATTAATTTCCCTCGGGATCAACAAATGATACTCTTCTCTACTCTAGTCTAAGCCCTCACAGCCTGAGCCTGAACCATGGGTGGTAGGCTCATAGGCTCATAGACGGAAGCAGGTTAAGTCTATGAGCACAATTACATGGCAGGAATGTTCGATTTTAAAAAGAGTCATACAAACTCTTCATTCCAAATGTGGCTGTGTTTTAGGGAACATTGCATAATTGTGTTGCATACATGTAAATGGAATATTGCAGAACGTGTTACAACCCAAAACTGACAATATTCCATACAAAACCAGAATACTCCATACATGTGGTAGCTGCACTCAAACTGTAACTGCACTCAATGATGTATAGAATTTAGCTGTGTCTTCCACTTAACCACCATTCCCTATTCCAGGGGTGGGCAATTATTTTGTACCGAGGGCCACATTGGTTTTAGAATATTGACCATAGGACCAGATGTCCCAGGCAACATGCCAGGGCCAATAATAAGAAATACTGTAATGCACACCCGCACTACATGTTGGTTCAAACGGTTGAGGCACCATACTATTACACGGATGACCTGCGTTCAATTCCAGCCCGTGGCCATTTCCCAATTCTCTTGCTTTTCCTCTCACACTCATATCCTGACACTCTCCTACTTTCCTGTCATAAATAAAGGCACAGAAGACAAAAAAAACTTTAAAGGTACAATAGAGTAGAGTATCATTTATTGATCCAGAGGGAAAGTATGTAATGTACACATGTAAGTTATGTAATGTACAGTATACAATTACATACAGTATGTACAGTATGTAATGTTTTCAGCAGTTAATTTCCAGAATTCATGCTGTTCATTCACAAATAGGTTTACCTTTTTCACAAATATATACCACCATAGAATTCTAAGTTTTCATTACGACTGGGAAAATTATACTTCATAAATGAAAACCTTTTCAGTTCTCCATGTATGCCACTTTGAATTTCCCGTAATAGACATTTTTAGCTGCAAAACATACTGTGCTTTGAAAATATTACTTAACTAGTAAATATTCATGAATTGGTAACATTTAGGAATAGGCAGCACAGTTGCAATGAGCAGCATAGTTGCAATACTGTGGCCACAATACCTACAGTACCTTTAAAAAAGTCCAGTGGCTTACACCTAAACTCTTTTATAAAGCGAAAGCCCAACTGGGTAACTCAAACTGTCAATGTCCTTGTGACACAGCACTCCACAGCACAAAAGTGAACACTGCATACAACCAAATTGCATTTATGCCTGACCTGTGCAAGGGGGCAGCCCTCAAGGGAGCAGCGTGGCGGGACGGTACCATGCTCAGGGTACCTCAGTCATAGAGGAGGATGGGGCAGAGCACTGGTTGATTACTGCCCCCACCAACCTAGCGGGTCGGGAGTCGAACCGGAAACCTTTGGGCTACAAGTCTGACGCCCTAACCGCTTACCCATGACTGCACATTGCCCTTTTGACACAGAAGTTAAATTAAGCCATTGACGTCTAAGTCACCTGCAAAAAAGGGTGCTGAATGCCTGAGCCCTTTTTAAGAAAAGCTGCCCTCAACCTATAAAAACCTAAATATCTCAGCCTTTGAAGCACATAAAAACACGCTATAAGTTGCATTTAAACGCTAAGACTCTCATCTTTCATTAGCATGTGTTCATTCATCTCAAACAAGCAGAGATTTTCAATAAAGTTGTCTCAAATATCATGAGCCTGAATGTTGCGTAATGCAACTCCAGGTGCCAAGGCCAATGTTGCGCAATGCAACATCCAGCATCAATGGGTTAAACAACAGAAGGGCAGCAGTGGCAGGGTGGCAGTGGCAGGGACTGGCCATCTGGCATAGCGGGCATTACCCGTTGGGCCCAGCACCCTCATGGGCCCCTATTTTCAGAAATGTAAATATACGTATATTTTTACATTTCTGAAAATAGGGGCCCACGGGGGTGCGGGGCCCAGCAGTGAGTTAGTTCTGCACCACTAATTATGAGGAGCCCCTTTAAGCCAAAAGTGCCCGGGCCCTATTTCTCCCCCAGTCCATTCCTGGGCGGTGGTGGGTGAGGGGTACCACAGGTACCACAGATAATTAGTGAATCAAATGAGTCACATCGGCATTCATGAAATCCATTCATGCATTTCAAAGCAGATCATCCTTGGCTATGGCACTGCCTGATATTGCAAGAAACATGGCTCGCAGCCACTGGAACACGGCAGGGACTGCACAGCAATAGAATAGAATAATATAGAAAATAATAGAATGGAATAGAATAGAATAGAATAGAAAATAATAGATTGGAATAGAATAGAAACACCTTGTCATTGCACAGCCATTATACAGACAATTTGAGAGATATTCTGAAATCAGAGCATGACAAGGCAAAAAAAGAGAAAAAACCTGAAAAAACTTTCATGACAACCAACTCCACAGAAAAGAAATCGATCAAAAAGAATAACTCACTCAGTATAGCATTTTATAATTCAGTTTCATGACCACATGTCTTCGTCCGCGCCTCACTGCAATTAAAAAGGAAAGAAAAACAAAGGCTTTCCCACTGCCCGCGTCTCCACTGCCCAGCAGGGATGCAACCCTCCATCTCCCAGAGGTCTGCGGCGCGGCGCGAGATCTGTTGGATGCTTCGCCTCTTGAACTCGGCAGCACCTTCCATGCTGTGAGGCATGTTCAGCTCACACTCTCACACACACACACACACACACACACACGCATACACACACACACACAGTACACACACACACACACACAAACACACAGAACACACACACACACACACACACACACACACACACACACACACACACACACACACACACACACACACACACACACACACACACACACACACACACACACACACACAGCTCAGCTGCCCTGGCTCGGCCCTGGCCCCGGCCGGCCTACTGCACAATTAATCACGCATCAATATGACGAGCGCAGCAGCAACAGCAGCAGTAGCGGCGGTGGTGGTGGTGGTGGTGGTGGTGGTGTTCAAAACACACGCAGGGGAGGGAGAGGAGCAGGGTCATGACCTCTGGGTCACGCGGCCATGCCGACAACAAACTGCACAAGACTGCTGAGAACACCAATCAGGTATTTCCCACTTCTCTCTCTTATCTCCCTCTCTCTCTCTCTCTCTGTTTCTAGTTCTCTATCTGAGATCACAGTCATGTGTTTCTCTCTCTCGCTCTCTCTCCATCCTTCTCTCTCCCTCTTTTTACTAAGGCTTCATATCTGCCATTTCTCTCTCTCTCTCTCTACCTCTCTCTCTCTTTCTCTCTACCTCTCTCCCTCTTACTCTCTAAGGCTTCATATCTGCCATTTCTCTCTTTCTCTCTCTCTCTCTCTCTCTCTCTCTCTCTCTCTCTCTCTCTCTCTCTCTCTCTCTCTCTCTCTCTCTCTCTCTCTCTCTCTCTCTCTCTCTCTACCTCTCTCTACCTCTCTCTACCTGTCATCCCCATCTGCACACTGTAAAGGTGAGTCTCAACACAGGAATGATGACACGAGCCACCTGCTCACTTGTCTCAGGACAGGAGAGACAGCCGGCAGGTAAATGAACCAGAAGCAAAATCCCATTACTACTTCAGCAGGTCATTCCCCCTCCGCTAATCCTGTTTACATGCACTCTCTCCTTCCTGAAATGTTAATGCCTCCTATTTCAAAGTGAGTGATAATCCTATGATTTGATAACCTATAATGTGGTTGTGCTTCAGACATTATTATTCTCTCTCCCCCCCCTTTTGGTGGTGCTTTAAGAGAATTAGGTACACCAGCGCTTTTCGGTTTTTTTTGCATATGTGGAAATAAGGAGCCCTCCCTTGGGACTGATTTTCTATTTCGTATTCTAATTTAAAAGATATTGATCCTCCGAGGCAGTCATGCATAATAAATCTGGCTCATTATCAAGTGAATGAATAGTTTATAAATTGGAGGAGCAAACTCCTAAATTGAAGTCAGCCAAAGGTGGACGTTTTACACGCCGACTCTTCGGCTTGGACTGAGCACTTTCTATGTAGAACAACAACGGGCATGTTGTGTCCGCCAGAGGCAAGCTCCTACATCGATTGCTTTGTGTGTGTGTGTGTGTGTGTTTTGTGCCGTTCCATTTTGTTGTTTTTCAGTTTGATGTTCATTTTTCTCACATCGAGTTTTATCCCGCTTGATTTTATTTACTGATTTCTTTTGAATCTTTCTCAGACGTACAGTGTGAGTGACAGCACGCTAACACAGCATTTCGCTAGTTAGTCATTACTACCATTCAGCAAGTATCACAACACACAGCATACATAATTACTATGCGTGCGGTCAGGCAGGCCAGTGGACCACGAGCCTTCAGAGGCGAGAGAGGAGGGACGAGCGAGGTGACACAAACAAAAAGCAATAACGGACTAATTACACACGGATTGCCGTGACCGCGGAGATGAAAACATCATTTCATCAAACATCAGTATCATTTTTTTTCCTTCCCTTATTTTTTATCGTCCCCTCAGGCGATGAGGGCAAAACAGATGATGACACGGGTAACGGCACACATCAGCTTGCAGATTGGGGAGGATGAGCCTGGGAGTGCTCTGTCTGTCTGTTCTGTGGAAATGAGGTGATCGTCAAAACGAGCTACGAGCCAATAAACATAGCCCTGGCCACAAAATACCCATAAGCTAACTCCTTCACAGTGAATTTCAGTTTTAATTAATTCAACCCTTAGGGAGTCAATTTTAACATTTTCCAGGGTGTTTTTGGTCCTAGAGTACTGTCTAATGTTGGATTACCACTGCATTTTTTTTAAAACTGTGTTGGGGCGCTTCTGTTGCACTCTTCGTCTTCATTAAAAAGCTTTTAATTAAAACTAATTCATATTAAACAGTTAAAAATTCCAACATGTTTCGGCCACATTGGCCTTCATCAGGGCTTTTTTCCAGGGTGTATTTGGTCCTAGAGTACTGTCTAATGTTGGATTACCACTGCATTCTTTTTACTGTGTTGGGGCCAGAGGTGGAAGAAGTACTGAAGTTGTGTACTTAAGTAAAAGTAGAAGTACCCTGCGAAAAAATTACTCAAGTGAAAGTAAAAGTTGTTTACCAAAAACGTACTTAAGTAAAAGTCCTAAGTACTAACTTTTAAATGTACTTTTCAGTACAAAAGTACAAGTAGGCCTACACGCGCAATGGCTGTCTTTCTCCATGTCTACCTACTTGATACAATAGGAAAAATTGTCTGCAACGGTTTTCGGTTCTATTTGAACATGACTATGGAGTCCTGTTAATGTTTTTAAAAGTATATTTTCTGTCTGGGTGTCAATTTGGAAGAGGGGCTTGGTCCCGCCTCCCTGCCCGCAGCTGAGGCTACTGAAATATCCACGAAACACAACAGGAAAACCTAGGATAAATGTAACTAGTAACAAAGTCTTCTCCTAGAAATGTAAGGAGTAGAAAGTACAAGTAATTGTCAAAAAATGTAATTGAGTAAAAGTAAAAGTCTGCATTTTTATTTTTACTCAAGTAAGTACAAATTCCAGAAAAAACTACTTAAGTACAGTAACGAAGTAAAAATACTTAGTTACGTTCCACCTCTGGTTGGGGCGCTTCTGTAGCACTTTTTTCTAGCTTTGTAGCTCAGCTTGACATGTTGGCCAGGGGTTCCCAAACTTTACCATGACATGGCCCCCCTGACGTGAGCTGTGCCACACAATTTGGTGCATTCCTAAACCCATTCAAATACTAGCCTACAGAAAGCATAATACATAAACATTATTAAGAAGAAAATGGGATTGTTTAGCTTATTTTTGGTCTAGTTATTCAATTTATTAAATCATTCATTTTATTTTGCCACTTATTTTCGCATTTTAATTTCCTGCCAACATGCCGCGGCCCCCCTGGCATCTCCTTGCGGCCCCTGACTGGTCCCCGGTAGGGATGCACCGATACACATTTTTTCATTTTCGATCCGATCCCGATATCTAAATCTGGATATCTGCCGATACCGATACTACTCCGATCCAATACCAAAACCACATATATTCATGGGTTTCAACTTGAGGTAGGCCCAAGTAGACTATTTGGTCAGAAAAGGAAGTCAGAAGAACAGGAAACCAATTAATAAGTAAAAATAAACATGTACAAAAGCAGCAATCCCATCCTGAAAACTAATATGCAAGTGTTATGATTTCAAATTAACATTACACCTGGCTCAAAGTCAGTATCAGGAAAGTTCCGATACTTTGGGAAAATTCCGATCTGATCTTATCTCTGAATTATATTGATATCTGAACCTGATACCCATACCGATATCCCATCCCTAGTCCCCATCCCCCACTTTGAAAACCACTGATGTACTGTAGGCCATATCGACAGCAGGACAATGCAGTCTTTCACTCCCCGCTCATTAATGGGCCTGAGCTCATCACCTGTTGGTGGGCCAACCATCCTCCCTCTCCTGATTGCACTCGCTATCAGGTTCCTCTGTTTGGAAATTCGTGGTCATGCAGATGTTGAATCGTGATTTATTAGTGTACCTTTGTGTGTGTGTGCGTGTGTGTGTGTGTGTGTGTGTGTGTGTGGTGTGTGTGCTTGTGTGTGTATGTGTGTGCATGCAGCAACAAGGCTATGAAAGCAACATCACATCACTCTGAACCTCACAAACCCGCTGTGACTGCCGGCGACAGCGCAGGAAAGTAAAAACTGTAACTTTTAGTATGTAAATGTGCATGAGTATGTGTGCTTGTATGTGTGTTTGTGTATGTGTATGTGTATGTGTCTGCAATGTGGTGGTGTGTGCATACAGGTGTGTATGCGAACATATGTGCAAATGTGTGTGTGTGTGTGTGTGTTTTGTTGAGTGCGTGTATGCAGATGTGTGTGTGCTCATGCAAATGTGAGCAAAAAAAGAGTATTAATGAATCGATGAATGATCTTATGTATGCATGCTCTAGACGTAGCCTGAAAACATGCATAATTTACAGTACAAAGTATTTAAATCATAGTAGGCTAATCATTTCTCCCTTTCGCTCTCTTTCTCTCTGTGTAGCACATTCATGTTTACCTCTGAAGCCCAAAGTGGCACAAATGGATGCAAATGAATACTCAAAATTCAGCCTTGGAAAGCTACAGCCTGGCGATTGGGGTGGAAAGGACCGCTACCGTCTTCCAAGGCCTTTTCCCCCGGCCTCTCTTTCAGGCTTCGAGGCCCCGTCACTGAGCGTACCTCGAGGACAATGTATGCTTATTGCTAATGTCACAGTCATAAATAATTAAACTTGCAATTGAGCGTCCACCTCCAGGGGGGAAACGGGCGAATGATAACTTGCCACGGACAAAACCAAAATCTCATTAGCAGTTGTGCAAGCTCTCAAGGCTATCCACCTTTGAGATATGATGTGTATTTTTTTTCTTTTCATGGTAATCAATGTCTCTCCTTTTCAAGTAGAAGCACGTGTGTGAAGAACGCACGCACGTTGCCCTGCTGTGGCCTAACGGTAGGGCACTAGGTTACTGCGCCGGCGACCCGGGTTAATTTTGACAGGAATTTTTAATTTAGTTTTAGTTTTAGTCTCTTGACGAAAATGTAATTTTAGTTTTAGTCACAATTTAGTCATCTAAATCATTTTTGTTTTAGTCTAGTTTTAGTCGACTAAAATTCATACAATTTTAGTCGACGAAATCTAAATTAATTTTAGTCGACTAAAATAGGCTATTACATTATTTCCTCTTGTCTACACTTCTCTATAAAATGGTCAAACTAAAATAGGGCCTACCATTTGGGGAAATAAATGATTAAAATAACATATTGTAGGCTAATAAGAAAATATTGTAAAAAAAAAAACAAAAAAACTGCCAGAGCGTCTTATAAGCCAGTGCGTCCAATGTGTAAAAAAAATCATGGCCGCGACACTCATAAATCTCTGTCGATATTTTAGAACGACTTCGGGGGAAAACGGGACTGCACGTTATGAAAAAATAGCCTACTTGTGGGTATACCAGTAATCAAGAGCGTTGCGGGGTACAGTAGGTGCATGCAGGCAAGGACGCCTGGAGCCGTACGGCCGTACGCACTGTGGGTACCTTCACCAGTGGAGGAAGTTTTTTTTTTTTTTTTAATAAATATTACGCCTATTGTGTCTTCTATGAATGTTGTGACAATGCAACATATTATATGAGAAGAAGCAGCATGAAGCAAATTAAATAGCAGAGACTCCATTGGGCACCATTAATTTACAAAGGCAGATAGCCTGCTTTTTGCTTCTGTGCGTAAAACTCGCGCGCTCCTGAAAAAAAGATACAGTAGCAAGTTCTAGTTCCATCAGCGGAATTCTAACTTGAGCGGCTACCTCCAGTCAGACATAGCCCGCAAATTTAAGTCTAGTAGTTCTAGTTAGCAAAGACAGCTCTCTATTTCCCACTTGGAATAACACATAGCCTATGTCGTGGCGTCGCTGATGGAAGAACAGTCAAATAACCGAAGTTAATGTCTTGAAAGTGACAAGTTTCAATCGTAGCCAAAATCCAGTTGTCATGTGGGCTAGGAAGAAGGCATCGGATGGTAGAGGTAGGCTAAGCTGTTTCATTCATCACTGAGCCCGCCGTGGCAAATATTATAGGGTACTTTGCTTCTGGTGTCATATTTCCTAAAGTATTTTGGTTACCGTTCTGTGTATTGTGGCTTTCTACAGAGACGGTTTTATGAGAGGTACGGAACTTTGCTTTGTACTAGCTTCGGACGGCAGCACTGACAGCTGGTTAGCTGGTAATAAGTGTGCTACGCAAATTTTGTTGGTGCGTACCTTAACTGGTCAAGTCTGCAGGCGACCCTGCACAGGCGTTACAATGGCAGCACGGCACCTGTTGGAAGACGTCTCTCTCTCTCTCTCTCTCTCTCTCTCTCTCTCTCTCTCTCTCTCTCTCTCTCTCTCTCTCTCGTGCGCGTATTGCAAGCTGTTGCATATTATTTGCTTGATGCAAAGTTGTGATGGCACGTGACACGCGCTCTCGTTGACATGGTTGTGTGTCCATGGTTGCATGCATTCGCAGGACGTTATTGCAATAACTCATTTGAAAGCGTGGAAGGGTCGTTCAGTTCCTATTTCAGTGTCCTTGACTGAAACGCAAAACTCCACACTTCCGAATCCTTTGCGATCGGCACTAAAGTGATTCTTATCAGAAGGCTTTTGCCTACGCATAGACCATTAAATTAGCCTACAAACATTAGCGAACATTGAAAAAAGATCAAACAACGACCGTCGGGTAGCAGGTTCATGAAAGCGCAGGGAGTGGAGAAGTTCCACAAAAATGCAGAGAAAGATGTTTGCTACTGTGCGACAGCACCACCACCTATTTCATGACTGCTTAAACTTCTTCCTCATGGATAAATGGGCAACAATATTTTTTCCAGCCAGGATTGCACTGAAAAGTAGGCTACTGCTGTTAAAAAAGGGTCACGGCCACTGCCTGTCACTGTACCTGCTGCGTGTGTGTGTGTGAGGGAGGGGAGGAGGGAGGAGACGCGAAGCAGATGAGGGTCGCGCCTTGCGAAATAGCAGGCAATTCTTTTCCAATGTTTCAGTGACATATTAACAAAAATGCTTCCTATTGGTTTTCGTCTCGGATGGTATTGTAGTCACATTTTTATTTTTTTGACGAAAATATTAATCAATATCGTTATATTTTTCGTACAAACGCATGCTGTTTTTTTCGTCATCGTTGTATTGTCGTCAGGGGAAAAACAATCGTTACGAATATTTATGACGAAAATATTTCGTCACGAAATTAACACTGCTGGTGACCCGGGTTCGATTCCGGCCCGGGTTATTTGCCGATCCTCCCCCCATCTCTCACTCCCACTTGCTAACTGTCACCATCTCCAACTGTCCTAATAGATAAAGGCAAAAAAATCCCTAAAAATGTATACCGGTATATATTGTACAGTATATATATAAAAAAGAATGCACACATGTTTGCAGGCGTGACCAGGACGGCCGAAAAGCTTGGCCTGGCCCAGTGAAATAAAGCCCCCTCCCCACCGCCCAATACACACAAAATAATGAGGACCCAATTCTGGTGACCCCCCTCTCCCTGGGCCCAGTGACAACTGACCCCTTTGCCCCTAGGGGTGTAAATCAAAGCCTCCATGACGATACGATACGGTATCAATTTCTTAAAGCAGGGATTCGATTATTTTCAATACTTAAGAATTCCAAACGATACTATACCATTCGATTCAATTCGTTTTTCTAATTTCTTTTCTACTTCTATTATGCTATGGAGGCAGGGCATTGGACAGCGGCCAGCGATTCGATTATTTTCGATACTTAATAATGCCCCACACAATACGATACGATTCGATTAAATCGTCGACCGTAGGATCAATGCATCGATACATAGCGATTCTTATTTACCCCTCTACTTTGCCCTCCACGTTGGCTTCCCTGAATCTTAGCACCTGTGACGCACCTGAATGCCTCTCAAGCACACATGGCAACACACACACAACACACAGGTGCGTTTGATATGGATACGGTACTGCCTTCTTGTGTTTGCCACTGTCTTCAACCTCCACTCTGGTATTGACTCTGACACTGTCACACCGGGACAGGCTGTGGCCACAGGGGATGGTGACGGCCATTATTCAGGGGAGAGAGCTTGATGCATGAGTGTGTATCGGGGAGTGTGCGTGTGTATATGAGTGTGTGTGTGTCTCTATGTCAATGTAAGCAGGCAGGGTACGTGTACGTGTGCATAAGCCTTTGTGTGTGTGCATGCACACATGGTTGTGTGTGTGTGTGTGTGTGTGTGTGTGTGTGTGTGTGTGTGTGTGTGTGTGTGTGTGTGTGTGTGTGTGTGTGTGTGTGTGTGTGTGCCTTGTCTCTCTGTGTGTGCTTGGCACAGAGCCTGGCTCGTGCGATTTATTCTTCCACGCTCGCCACCCGAGGAGCAAAAAGGAAATAAAATATGATCCGCCGCCGCCGCCCCTCCGCCTCCGCTGCTGCGAACCCTTGAGCGTAACGGTGTCAGGGACAGCGGCGTCAATTCCAGCTCCTCTCCTCTCTCTTTTTTTATTTAAGGCTGAGGGGCTGCGTGAGAGACATGTCCCTAATGGAAACACTCCATCAGCGGATGGACGGGCAGCGGCGGTGCTTTGTGTATGTGTGTGTGTAGAGTGTGTGTGTGTGTGTGTGTGTGTGTGTGTGTGTGTGTGTGTGTGTGTGTGTATGTGTGTATCTGTGTGTGTGTGTGTGTGTGTGTGTGTGTGTGTGTGTGTGTGTGTGTAGAGTGTGTGTGTGTAGAGAGAGTGTGTGTGTAGAGTGTGTGTGTGTGTGTGTGTGTGTGTGTGTGTGTGTGTGTGTAGAGAGTGTGTGTGTGTGGGTGGGGGGGATGGATGGATGGGTGGGTGGTCCTCCCCTCCACCCACACACAACAAGGAGATACACGTACGCATATGGATGAGTCGTCAGATACAGCATAAACTTATTACAGTTTGTTTTTGTGTGTGTGTGTGTGAGAGAGAGCGAGAAAGAGAGAGAGAGGGAAAGAGAGAGACTCTATGTTTGTGTGTGCATGCGTGCGTGCACTTGAGTTCAGGTACCATATGTTTTCTTTTTGACCCGTGGAAAAAGAACAAATAAATAAATAAACAAAAGAGAACCCCACACTATAGGCTACTGTGCTGTATACCTCCTGCCAGATTGTGGTTGAATCACGACCAAGGCCTTAAGTGTGAAAGAATTTTTGGTGTGCAGGAGGAGGGTTTCTTTTCTTTTCTCTTCTTCTTTTTATTTCGTTGCGGAAGACTGCTCTTCCAAAAGGAACCCACAGGCCATGAAACCATATGGCAATAGCAGTAGCGGTGATTTCTTTTCACTCAAAGGAAACAAGTGGAACCTGAAGAAGGGGAAAAAGAACACTGCAGGTACATTTTTGCAGGTACTTGTCACCTCTGCTGGGGACCACCCAGAGCCAGCGCATTAAAAACATTATGCAACGGCTAACGTGGTTAAACGTGATATCCGACCTTCACGACGATGCGATGCTAGGCGGCAACAAGTTTGATTGGAATTTTGGAATGTCTGTCGGCAAGCCCTGACGCAACAGGGACCCTGTATTTCCTTGCTGTATGGAATTCAAAGAATGAAAAACTGTGAATTGTGTTTATTTAAATAATATTCAAAAAAACTTTCCACCGTTCACCAGACATTCATGAGTAATGACCCGAAGATATGAAAATGTGTTAATATCAAAGCCGAACACGCACCCGAAAAAGAAAACGAAACGGAAAATAAAATCCATTCTGAGGCGCAAAGGGAAGAAAGAAAGAAAAAGAATACATGCTTCAAATCATTTGGGTAACCCGAGGCAGCTTTGAACAATAAGCGTCAGCTTTCTCAAGAACTGGCAAAGCAAAGTATCTCCTCAGTCTGACACTTCAGTTTTGATGTAGTACAGCAGCGAGCTTCAACATCCAGCACAGCACAAGAGCATAATTCACATGCCCACAGACGGCCATCGGTGCCAAACACAAGGAGCGAACAGCCAGTTTCTCAGCCAATGAATGAGGACTCATAATGTGTGTGTGTGTGTGTGTGTGTGTGTGTGTGTGTGTGTGTGTGTGTGTGTGTGTGTGTGTGTGTGTGTGTGTGTGTGTGTGTGTGTGTGTGTGTGTGTGTGTGTGTCTGTCTGTCTGTCTGTCTGTCTGTATCTCTTTCTCTGTGTGTGTTTCTGTCTACATATGTGTGTCAGCCAATGAATATGGACTCCTAGTGCGTGCGTGCGTGCGTGCGTGCGTGCGTGCGTGCGTGCGTGCGTGTGTGTGTCTGTCCTTCTCTCTGTGTGTCTACATATATGAGTCAGCCAAATTAAATAAAGACTCATCGTTGTGTGAGTGTGTGTGTGTGTGTGTCCTTCTGTGTGTGTCAGCCAATGAATAAGGACACATTGTGTGCATGTGTGCATGTGTGTGTGTGTGTGTGTGTGTGTGTGTGTGTGTGTGTGTGTGTGTGTGTGTGTGTGTGTGTGTGTGTGTGTGTGTGTGTGTGTGCGTGCGTGTGTGCCTGTGTCTATATGTGTCCTTGTGAGTTTGCCAAGCAATGTCTCCCGTCTCATTCTGCTGCTTAAGTTGGAATCAGCCTTAATTCGGCAGCAGGCAGCAGAGTTAGTGGCGTGGCGGGGAGTAACTGGGGCCTTAATGTGGAGTGATGGCTCTCCCGAGAGCTCCTGTCTGCCGCTGTGCTCGGCAGGGCCACCGACAGCTTTAGATGGGTCTGGGATAAAAAGCATCCGAAAGAGCCCCAACTCATTACATACGTACAGTATAATCAGAAATTCTTTATATAGAGATATGCCAATGTAATAGGTTGCTATGGGCACCTAACATGACCAGGTTCCGGTCTGCCAAAAGGCGCGTGTCATAATACTCCTAGCATTGAATAGAACAGTCCTTAGGTCTGCCTAGGTCTGCTTAAAGGGGGATTTCCCCCCTCCCCCTTGCAATAATAGAACCCGGAAACAATGGGCCAACGGAACCTCTTTCTCTCTACTCTCTCTGGTATAATCAGGGCTCTAAATTAACTTTTTTCATCACCAGCCAAAATGACTAGTACTGTATACTGCCCTACAAAGGCAAAAGACCTTAACATCAATTTTGGTCAAAATTGAGTTAATGTAATTTTTGGGGTATTTCAGACCACCTTTATCATGAGAATAAATATAGTAAGCCAATGTGATTGTTTTTGTTTGTGTTCAAAATAAAGAAAATAGGAAGTTAAGGTAGTTTGCCTTGGTACGGCTCCTTATTTTTCGCCCATGATTCAAAGTCAGAGGACCTTAACTTCCAACTGCCATTTCATAAATATAGCCTTTTATTCAATTTTGATTATATTTTCTTCAATATCAAAGTATGTTGTGTATTTATTCATGATATATTAGTCTTTCTACACAGTAATTTGTCTGCCAGGCTGTTTATCTGAACAATTTTGAGATATAATGAAATGCAATGTAATTCAATGCAATGTAAACACATTCCCGCCATATCCTAAATCTCACTAAATAGGACATCTAAATGTCATCTATGTAATTTTAAACAGACATTATGACCAGACCTTGCTTATAGTTTCTTATAACATGTATAATTAAAGTTAAAATGAAAAAAAGGGGGGGAAATATGGCAGTTACTGCCTTTTGGCTCAGCATGACTCCTCACTGTTGGCCCATGATACAAAGGCAGAATACCTTAACTGCCAAATAACGGTCAAAATTCACATTTGAACTAAATATTTTTTGCTATACATATATATGTCCTTTATAATAACCAACTGTCAAATATGGGAGCTATAACTATTGTACTTTTATCTGGACAGAGGATAACAAAACAGAAACTTTGAAGCCACTTTTCTCAGTTTTACACTCTGGTGAGTTAAGGTTCTTTGCCTTTGTAGGCTGTAAAAAAAAATACCAGCTGCCTCAGAATTCCAAGTTAATTTAAATCCTTATTGTAAGTTGTGTAAAGCTTTGAATTGCAATTGAACTTACAATAAAGATTTAAAGTGATACTGTCCCATTTTGGAAAATGAGCTTAATTTACACCTCTTCTTGAGTTAAATGATTGCGTTTTACCTTTCTCCTGTACTTTTAACCATTCTCTGAGTATGGCAGCGCAAATTTTACCTCCATGCTAGGAGTTAACATTGAGTCCTATGAGACCAGCTAGCGGCTAACTGGTCTCATAGGATTCAATGTTAAGTGCTAGCTTGAAGGTAAAATTTGCACTGCCGTACTCAGAGAACGGCAGAACGTACAAGAGAAAGGTAAAACTCAATTATTTAACTCAAGGAGAGGTGTAAAATAACCTCATTTCCAAAAATGGGACAGTATCACTTTAAATTAACTTGGAATTCTGAGGGAGCTGGTAAACTTAAAAAATTAAGTTAAACCATGTTGTTGCCATTACAGTGTATAGGAGAATAACTATATAAGTATATAAGTTATCATGACTTATCACTGATATCATTTTTACAGTGATAGAAGCTAATCTTACTAGCCAAACACACACTCACTAATGGGTCAAATGGCTAGTAAATTGGTCTTTTCTCTACCAGCCAAACTGAAATTTCACCAGCATTTGGCCAGTTGGCTGCGTGCCTATAATGCAAATCCAATTCACGGCCCCATCTCTGCCTGGGCCTGGGACAACTGACCCCTATGCTCCTCCTGTCGGCTTCCCTGGTGCTCAGCATGCAGGGTTGGGGCCCCCCTTCTCTGAGTTGTTACTCACACAAGCAGGCAGGCAGGCATGGCACACACACACACACACACACACACACACACACACACACACACACACACACACACACACACACACACACACACACACACACACACTGTGTTATGATGGCAAATCTGCTGCAGAAACACCACCATGACCCACCACCATGTTCTACCCCCAACCCATCACCCCATCAATCCCCTGTTTGACCACAGGAAGAACAGTGCTCCTGTAAAGGAAAAAAACTGATGTGTTGTCAATAAAACAATCAATCAATCAATCTCACAATGGTAACTCTGAAAACACACGCGCGCGCGCACACACACACACACACACACACACACACACACACACACACACACACACACACACACACACACACACACACACACACACACACACACACACACAAAGCCGCACAAATACACACATTATCTCCGACACCAAATTTGCAATCTGCAATCTGCAGCCATAACTTCTCAAACATCACCACGAGCAACAGATTCTTCCGCATCCCAAACTCACAGCCCAACTGCCAACAACCAAAATAAATCACCCACCGCCGCCAACTACCAGACACTCAGTTAATTTGGCTAAGAAGTCACAACCCAGCAGCTGAGGAAAGCCAGCCAGCTGAGGAAAGACCCAGGCAGGAAACAGCAGCCAGCCAAAGACTCCTGCCCTGACAGATGCACAATATTACTCCAACACTTAGGTCATTACACTGGCTACCAGTGATATTTAGAATTATATGTTAAAATTGAGAATTTATACATACGTTTCATGTCATTTCATTTCATTTCTTGTTTATTTGACAGGGACAGTGCACAACATACAATTGAGCCAGATTATAGCCATGAGGCTAACATTCATCTGTTCTTCCAATAGTTTATACGTCACTAAATGGCTTAGGTCCAAAATATATTGCAGATATGCTAGACTCTAGCAGCTAGAGCAATATCATGCCAATAGATGTCTTAGGTATTCAGAATCTCCTCTACTGGGGTGAATTTCTCAAAACCAAAGTCGCTTACTACATTAGCTACTTTGTTGTTTTCAATGTATTTTTCAATTGGCAACTACCGAAGTTGCTAACAGGCTAACAACTTCTCTTTTGAGAAAATCACCCCTGGTTGTGCCTAGGTTAAAATCCAGACAGGGTTAAATGGCATTTAGTCATTATGCTGCTTGTCCCAATTAGAACGTCCCCAACAGTATCATGCTTTAAAAAGAAATTAAAAACAGTTTCATTTTCATCTGTCTTTGGTGATAGTTATCTACTATCTATAGTGCTTTAAACAATATTTTGGGGGTTTTTTCCTCTCCACTCAACTCAGTTAATTTGGCGCTGGTGCAGTAAGTAGCAGAAACCAGAAGCCAGTCAGCCAGCTGAGGAAAGAAAGACCCAGGAAACAGCAGGAAAGAGCCCCTTGACAGATGCACATAATTTAACGCGGCTCCATGGACAGCTCTGGTGCATGTAACAAGACTTAATAGCTGTGGCAGTAGTAGTAGTAGTAGTAGTAATGCTTGTTCCGTCTGCTATGTCAGTGCTCCCCAAACTTTCTTTTCTGTCAGCGCGAACTAAACAACCTGAGCGTATCATTATTTGTCATGGAACGAAGGCGAAGAAAGCTACCAGAGCTTATTCGCCAGGAGCGAAGTGAACTGAGTGACCAGAGTGAATTTTGACGATTAAACTCAAGCTAATCGTTAAGCAAATTGCTATGATGCGATTCGGCGAAAAAACAATTGGAACATTCACATCAATGAATGTCCCAGGCTGTCAAGACAGAGCCGTTATGTGATTAGCTGAATCAAACATGTCAAAGCCGCGTCCAGAGCGAATAAAGCGAATTCATGGCGAAACTTCTTCAACCACCCCAGTTACCTGGGTCGCGTAGGTAGCGCCTGGTGTACACATGGCATAAGCCTGCTTGTCATACCATGAGCCCCCACTCACTTAAGATCTTATGATGATACTCTCCTCTACATGCTTTCTATAAATTTTTTATTATTACATTTTTCCACATACCCCCTACAGTGTGCTCACGTACCCCTTGTGGTACATGCAGGGAAGTCGACAGGGGGAGGTGGTGACAAAGAAGTCAGTTGTCCCGGGCCCAGAGAGACAGGGGTGGGGAGGTGGGAATCACTGTGCTCCTGGTTGGGAATCACTGTGCTAGGCCCAGGGCCAGATTAACGCACAGGCTAGATATGACTGCAGCCTAGGGGCCCCCACCTATAATAACAATATAACAATATAATTGTGGAAATGTAAGAAGATGTGGATTGATAACTTAGTGTACCATGTCAGGAATTAAATCTTAAGTTAAATCTTTTTAATACTGCTCTTGGGTTGGAATTATGACATTCTCTGTGTAATTTTGTTTCAAAATTTGCCTTCCATGGGGGCCTACAGCAACATGTAGCCTAGGGGCCCTGTGGCTTCTTAGTAAGAGCCCCGGCCCTGCAGCTAGCCACAAATAAAGAAGGGTGGGCGAAGGGGGAAATCTACTGTTTACTACCTTGAAAATGGCTCTGCGTGCGTGCTGCTGACTACAATGGCGGCTAATGTTCGGGAATAAATAATAGAGATGGTCTGGACACGATGATCAACTTACCCCCGTGCTGAGGGAAATTAAGTTGTAAAACAGCTATTGATATTTGTGTAACTCGGTAGTGCTTGTAATTTGGTTTGCTGGTAATAGCCACACGCTGTTGCCGTTCCTGTTGGTGTGTGCTACGTAAACTCGTGACATTTCGACTTTTTACGGGCCCCAAAAGGGTTAAGATTTAAACAACTGTGGCTGCAGCCGGAGGGAGCCGAGCCATGTTAAACATCCATCACGATGCCTCTATTTACATGTGTGTGTGTGTGTGTGTGTGTGTGTGTGTGTGTGTGTGTGTGTGTGTGTACTGTATAAGCGTACGTGTTTTATGGAGCTCTTGAATGTGTTTACATCGTGCATTATGGTGTAATTAGGTGAACATGTATTTCTGTACATGATTACGTGTTTGTATGTTTATGTGTAGTCTTGTTTTATGGATGTAAGTATGTGTGAAAGTGTGTTTAGTGTCTCTGTGTATACTGTACAGTACAGGGGGTGCATTTCTGGAAAGCATAGTTGTTAGCAGTTAGCAACTTCGGTAGTTGCCAATGGGAAATTGCATTGCAACCAACAAAGTATAGCTAACATAGTTAGCAACTACGCTTTCCAGAAATGCACCCCAGGGTTGTTTCATCTTCTCCTTTAAAGGTCCTTGTATGCCTATGGGTGTGTATATGTCGGCAACAAAAGCCCTCCATTCCTGTTTGCCCATGGGCGCACGTGTGTGTGTGTGTGTGTGTGTGTGTGTGTGTGTGTGTGTGTGTGTGTGTGTGTGTGTGTGTGTGTGTGTGTGTGTGTGTGTGTGTGTTTACGTGCACATGTCACACTTCAGAGCAAGGGCTGGAGAGCAAGTCAATTTGGTGCCATAGGCGAGCACCCCTCTTTCCTTTTTATGAGAAATTAGAGATTGGCATCTGAAAGCATTGTGTCATACGTACATCTGATCACGCACAGCTGATCTAGTACCTACATATGTACACAGTAAATTATGCAGTGTTAATTCAACACTGTTCTGATCAGATATGGTCCCACTCCCTGGATATGAGTCTTAAATTCACACTGCAACATCCACTGTTTACTGAGTGTCCATGAATAATCAGTGGCAATGTTAAGTCAATATTCTACTTCAGTGAAACTTGGGCCCCCCGATTTTGGTGCCCTAGGCGACCGCCTTGTCTGCCTCTGCCTAGTGCAGTGCCTGCTGGAGAGTTTATGTGAGGCCGCATGCAACAGGCGTCACATTTGCAGCTTGCTAGTCCCTGCCAATTAGTCAGGCCGGCACTTGCCTGCCTGTCTGTACTGTTTGTCTGCCTGAATCTCTTCCACACAGTAAATTTTGTGGTGTTGGTTCAACACTTAAAGAGTCCATTCAAGTCCAAATATGGTCAAATCAACCCTCTACGTGTTAAATGAGCACTGCAGAATTTGCTGTGCAGCCTTGCCTGTATGTCTTCTTGCCTATCTGCATTCTTGTCTGTCTGCCTCTCTCCCTGTCTATCTGCCTGCTTGCCTGTCTGTCTGCCTCTCTCCCTAGCTGTCTCTCTGGCCGTCTCCCTGCCTCTGTCTGCCTGTCGGTATACCTGCCTCCCTCTATTCCTGCATGCTTTTCTGACTGTCTGCCTGCATCTCCGCCTGCCTTCCTATCTGTCTGACTGCCTGCATGTCTCTCTCCATGCCTGGCATGCATCCTGCTTGTCTGCCTGTCTTTCTCCCTGCCTGTCTGTCTGCCCACCTCTTTGATGTGCAGGTTCCCCGTTCCTGCCTGCCACTATGCATCAGGTGAGACTAACAGACTGTGGTGGGCAGTCTGCCTGCTTGCCTGTCTGTCTGCATCTCCCCTTGCCTGTCTGTCTATATTACATTACATTACATTACATTTAGCTGACATTTTCATTTATTCAAAGCGACTTACAACTATTATTTTTCAGGGTATTGGTTAGTCCCCGTCTACCTGCCAGCCTGTTTGCCTTCCAGTCCATTTGCGTTCCTATCTCTCCCTTCCTAGCTGCCTGTCTGTCCCTCTCCCTGCCTGTCTGTCTGCCCAGTCCACCACTCTTTTGATTTGCAGGTTCAACATGCCTGTCTGCCTGCCTGCCACTATGAATCAGGTGAGTGCAGATTGTGGTGCCTGCCTGTCTATCTGCTTGCCCGTCTCTCTCCCTGCTTGCCTTTCTGCCTTCCTTTCAGTTTGGCTGTCTCTGTCTCTCTCCCTCCCTCCCTGCCTGTCTCTCTCCCTGCTTGCCATTCTGCCTTCCTTTGGCGTTTGGCTGTCTCTCTCCCTTACTGCCTGTCTCTCTCCCTGCCCGTCTGTCTGTCTGTCTACCTCCCTGATTTGCAGGTTCAACTAATGTTCCTGCCCGTCTGCCTGCCACTATGAATCAGGTGAGTGCAGCCTGTGGTGGCTGACTGTCTGCTTGCCTGTCTCTCTCCCTGCTTGCCTTTCTGCCTTCCTTTCAGTTTGGCTGTCTCTGTCTCTCTCCCTCCCTGCTTGCCATTCTGCCTTCCTGTCGTTTGACTGTCTCTCTTCCTTCCTTCCTGCCTGCCTGTCTCCCTGCCTGGCGTTCTGTCTGTCTGTCCACCTCTCTGATTTGCAGGTCCAACGTTCCTGCCCGTCTGCCTGCCTGCCACTGTGAATCAGGTGAGTGCAGCCTGTGGTGGCTGACTGTCTGCTTGCCTGTCTCTCTCCCTTACCCTTTGCCTTCCTTTGGCGTTTGGCTGTCTCTCTCCCTTACTGCCTGTCTGTCTGTCTACCTCCCTGATTTGCAGGTTCAACTAATGTTCCTGCCCGTCTGCCTGCCACTATGAATCAGGTGTGTGCAGATTGTGGTGGGCTGCAGACCAGATGCTGCCGCTCATTCACATGCAGCCAAGACAGGTGCCCCCCAGCCGCTTCCTGTCTGTTACCACGGTAATGGTTTGTTTCCATTCCTGGCAAATGACCGGGAACAACAACAACCTCCCCGCTGCACCATCACCCTCCTCACACACCACCCTCCACCCCTCCCCATCCTTCACTCCACAATCTCCCCCAAAACTCCTTCCGGAATCCTCCATCATGTCAGCAGGGCCACTGACAGCTGTACGTGGGCCCAGGACAAAATAATTTGAAAGCACCCCCCCCTGCCACCACCCCGCCAATACATACAATGTAACAAGGGCCCTATTCCGCCCTCTGTCCGCTCTCCCTGGGCCCAGAGTAACTGACCCCATTGTCTCCCCTGCCTGCTTCCCTGCATGTCAGCACTACAAGAAGTAGAGCGGGGGATGTTGGGGCGAGGCAGTGAGGATTTGGGGTCTCTAGGGTTTAGACCGCCAGATTCCAAGGTCACAGCAAAATCTTTGAGAAGTTCAGACAGGTGTTGCCAGGGTTAATGGACTTCCTCGTACTTCCTGTTGTTTTGTGCCAGGCGGGTGCCGTTTCCTGTTTGGAAGACGAATGAGTGTGCTTGACAAAACGCCATGCAAGAGAACGGAACCAAAAAGAAAGAAGAATGAAACACAAAATATAATCTCTATAATCTTGGACTGATTTGTTTTTTTTAAGTGTTTTGACGAGGACTGTTATTCATTTCACTGATATGACTGATCCTCTCAATAACAAAACCATCTAGTTTGTGTGTATGTGTGTGTGTGTGTGTGTGTGTGTGTGTGTGTGTGTGTGTGTGAGAGAGAGAGAGAGAGAGAGAGAGAGAGAGAGAGAGAGAGAGAGAGAGAGACAGAGAGAGAGAGAGGGAGAGGCAGAGAGAGAGAGAGAGAGAGAGAGAGTGTGTGTGTGTGTGTGTGTGTGTGTGTGTGTGTGTGTGTGTGTGTGTGTGTGTGTGTGTGTGTGTGTGTGTGTGTGTGTGTGTGTGTGTGTGTGTGTTAGAAAACTTCACACCTTTCTTCAAAAGTGGTGCACAGTGTACAGTACGTAGTAGCTTGTCCTGCTTGTACTCCACGCATCATAACAAAGGAGAGTGACAGTAAATGACATAATTTGACATGTTCGCAACAACCTGGCCCACAGTCAGAGAGGAGGCCCGGCAAGAAGGAGAGGGGAGAGGAGAGGACAGGAGAGGAGAGGAGAGGAGAGGAGAGGACAGGAGAGGACAGGAGAGGAGAGGAGAGGAGAGGCAAGGAGGGGAGAGGAGAGGAGAGGAGAGGAGAGGAGAGGAGAGGAGAGGAGAGGAGAGGAGAGGAGCGGAGAGGAGAGGAGAGGAGAGGAGAGGAGAGGACAGGGAGGGGGAGAGGAGAGGAGGGAGGAGGAGAGGGAGGAGGAGAGGAGAGGGAGGAGAGCAGAGGAGAGGAGAGAGGAGAGGAGAGCAGAGCAGAGCAGAGCAGAGGAGAGGCGAGGAGAGGAGAGAAGAGGAGAGAGGAGAGAAGGGAGGAGAGGACAGGAGAGGAGAAGAGAGGAGAGGAGAGGAGAGGAGAGGAGAGGCGAGGAGGGAGAAGAGAGGAGAGGAGTGCAGAGAGGAGGAGATGAGATGAGGGGAGAGATGGGTAGAGGAGAGGAGAGAAGAGGAGAGGACAGGAGAGGAGAGAAAATGGAGAGGAGTGGAGAGGAGAGGAGAGGAGAGGAGGAGGAGAGGAGAGGAGAGGGGAGGAGGAGGATATAATAGGAAGGCTAGAGTGAAGTGGAGAAGAGGAGAGGAGAGGAGAGGCCAGTGGAGTAAAGGAGGGGAGATGATAGATGGGGAAGGGAGGAGAAGGGAGTGTAATGGAGTAGAGGAGAAGAGAGTTGAGGAGGAGAGAAGAGGGGAGTAGTGGGGAGGGTAGAGGATGGGAGACAAGTAGAAGAGAGGGGGGGGAGCAAAGCAGAAGAGTTGCCGTTCATTCAAGCTGCCGTATGGTCTCAGCGTTTTGACCACAATGAAATCAGACAGCCGCATCTATCACCACACTGCCAGCCAGCGAACATCCTCTTAGTGTCTACACGCATCATCGCTGGGAGGGAGGGGTGTGTGTGTGTGTGTGGGGGGGTGGAGGGTGGCTGGTGGGTGGCGCCAGGGTCGCTGACAGCTTTGGCTGGGCCCGGGACAAAATCATCTGAAAGGGCCCCCTGTCCCAATAGATACAATGTAATGGATGAGGACCCAATTTTGGGCCCCCTTTTTCCCTGGGCCCGGGACAACTGTCCCCTTTGTCCCGCCCACTGTTGGCACCCCTGGGTGGCGCATCTCCGCCTTGCCATCTTTTATCCCTCCGATGCTATTCAATTTTCATGGCTCTCATACACTGTATTCTCTGATGCGTAGAGAGGGGTATATTAAAAAAGGGGGGTGGCGGTTGGCGTTCTCCTGTCACTGTTGCTTGTCTTTTTAAAAAATATATATTTTAGGTCTTTTTTGTCTTTATGTTTGGACAGGACTGTGGAGGAGAGACAGGAAACGAGTGAGGAGAGAGAAAAGGGAAAAGAAGGATCAACAAATGAGCCAGGCCGGACTGGAACACGGGTCGCTGGCGTAGTGACCCAGTGCCCTACTGTTAGGCCAGGGCCTAGTTACAGGCTGTTGTACTGGGATGGGGAGAAGGTCTAGAGCAGGTAAGGAGTCGGGGGGAGGTTGGTGGGTCGGGGGGAGTCGGGGGGAGGTTGGGGGTAGGGGGCTCAAAGGACATGTGGGGACAGTAGAGGCCTTTTGAAGGATGCGTTGGGGGGGAGGTGGGGGGAGGTGGCAAACCATCTCGCCGCACAACGTCTGTCAAAATAGGTAAACTTGTTCAGACTCAGAGAGACAGAGTGACGGCGAGGAAGACGGGCAGCAGAAGCCGACACCTGGATGCCATTTTGCCCTGCGAGCGAGTGGACAGAGCCTTAGTTGGGGGGACCTTTCTCTCTCTCTGACCTTTAACTAATGGAGTTATTTCCCATTTTCCCCCAGGCCTGGGAAGCATGAGAAGGGTACTTTGGAGGGTACTTTGGAGCAGTCGTTCCCAACCAGGGGTATGAGTACACAACTAGGGGTGCGGTGAGCAGACTGCAAGGGGGTATGTGGAAAAATATAATAATAACAAATACGTATACATGGGTTCTGAGTATTTACCAACACGATGTTACGAGGAGGGGCAAGACACTGGCAGCCAACCCTGTGAGCTAATTTTTTGACAGACAGCGGTTTCCAACAATCAAAGGTTGAGTTGTGCGCAGCTAGGTTCGCGCAGTCAGGTTATAAACAAAATGTAGAAGCCATGTATATGGAGTGTAGACACATTGGGATAGAGGAACAGATATAGAGCATGAGTGAGAGAGGGGTACTCATCATATGGCACAATGGCTTAGAAGGTATGCAGAACAAAAGAGGTTAGGAAACACTGAATAAAGGATACGTTATAACAATGCAGGGAGTATGCAGAATAAAAAGTAACAATATAGTAACAAATGTATGGAGCACAGTCACAATTGGGATAGAGGCAGAGGCATAGAGCATGAGTGAGACGTTACTCGTGCTATGACAAAAATACTTAGGGGGTACGTAAGAGAAAAAAGGTTGGGAAGCACCGCCTTGGAGGAGCCACAGCAACTGCTGTGATCAGGCAGGAAGGAAGCGGGCTATAGATTTGTCTTCAGTGGCCGACTTCAGAGAGCTGACTTCTTCAGGCAAGATTCAGATGAAGATGCCAGAGTGCCGCTTCGTACACAGCAAAAAAACATACAGTGATAATTTAACACTTAGAGAGTTGATTTAACATCATCTATTTGGTCTCAGAGTAAGTGTTGAATTAACACAGCATTTTTTCACTGCGTTTTTTTTACACTGCATTTTATCTGTGTTAAGCAATTGTGTGGTGGTGGCCGCTTAGAAGAAGAAGAAAAAAAAGAAAAACCGGCAAGATATTACCCAAGAATAACAGTCAGATGGAGACTGCCAAATATGCAATATTTCCCTTCCCCAAAGCACCTCGTACGGGGAGGCTGAGAATACATAAGCTCCCGGAATTAGCCGGGCAGATTTAGACCCCTGCACGACGCTGCCAAACGTTTCTTGTTTGTTCTTGGAAAAAGCTGGCACTTGTTTGGCGAAAGACTAAAGCCCCTCCATTTGAAGTTGTGTCACAGAGGCTTCACGTCTATATCCGTCGTCAGGAGAGTATCTACTGCCGAGCAACTGTCAGCAAGCCGTCAGTTAATGAGGCTCTGTTTGGCCCTTGGAGGACACCGTATCCCTCTAACCCCACCACCGCCTCGTCCTGAATTTCTGAGCAGACGAGGAGGGCGAGGGGGCGAGGAGCGAAAAGGCAGGGCACTAGCATTTATTTATTTATTTATTTATTTATTTATTATTTTTTCTCTTTTTTCGAATCGACAAACAAAAACTAAAACCTCCAACCACTAACGCCATGCACTGTACATTTTATGAGAGCAGTTTCAGTCTGGAGGCTAATTTCCAGTCCAGTGCGCCGGAGCCATTTTTCTAAAATGACCGACCCAGGGAGCCGATTAATCCTGACCAGCGAAAAAAAAAAAATCTGAGGGTTCTCAACTGTGACTCCATCTAACTTCTCCTCTCCGCCACACCCCACCCCACCGCCAGGGCCGGCTTAATGCATAGGCTAGATATGGCTGCAGTCTAGGGGCCCCCACCTTCCAGGGGGCCCCTGATTGGCCAAAAGTGAAAAATTGCAGAATTGTTGCAACATACAATATTGAAAAGTGTGTCTGATGTCTTCAGCAAAGTTGGTAGACATGTTATGCTTAATTCCTAGCTCATAATTAAGACACTGTCTATGTAAATTTGTCGCGAAATTTGCCTTCTGGGGGGTCCACTGCAACCTGTATCCTCAGGGGCCCCAGGCCGTCTTAATCCGGGCCTGCCCACCCTACCCCCCGGTCTTATGTACTGTTTGGAGTTATTATGGTTCAATATCGTAGGCAGATGATTGTGCGCGCCACTGCATAATGTCGCGGGGAAAGGTCAGAGCCATCAAAAATGACTGACACTAGATGAATGGAAAAGCACTGCCTCAGAATTTTGAAAGCGACTATGATTAAAAAGGTGAGGAGGACACTTTTTAAACAGGCTAGCCAAGCCCCCCCTCCCACACACACTTTATGCATACAGCACAATGTAATAGGGACCCAAGTCTGCAGCCTACCCCCTCCTCATGGGCCCGGGACAACTGACCCTTTTATTCCCCCCTGTCAGATTCCCTGGTGGAAGGAATAGAGTCGGTTTCAAAGTGGAGGCCGGGGGGACATGCAAGGAGGTTCCTGGGGGGCGTGGCAGGTTGGCAGATGCAGCACGACAAAATAAATAACCTGAATAATAGGGCAGCCGTGGCCTAGTGGTTAGAGAGTTGGTCTTTCAATCTAGGACTTGCAGGTTCGAATCCCCCCTGACCTCTCCCTACATCTCCATCAATGGCTGAAGTGCACTTGAGCAAGGCACCTAACCCCACATTGCTCCAGGGCCTGTAACCAATACCCTGAAAAATAATAACTGTAAGTCACTTTGAATAAAATGAAAGCATCAGCTAAGTGCAATATAATGTAATGTAATGTAATGAATAACTAACATAAAGCAAAGTAAACCAAAAATAAGCTGAGCAATGTAACTAATAGTTAATAATAGCACTATAATAAGCTATTGTATCTGTGAACATTACACTATTATCCTTTTTATATTCTATAGAGTGGGACACAGAAAAAAATAGTGTGGCTCGGCCCATGTAAAGGGTAGCCTGGTTCACACCAGACGGTGTGTGTGTAGCTTCTGTGCCCCCTGGCGGCGCAGAGCTACACACACTACCGTCTGGTACACAGCCATAGATCACGCTCCGTCTCCAACCAGAAAATAGGATGAGAATTTATTGCTTCGGCACGGCCTCCTCACCAACAAATTCCTTCAAAAACCTTCCTGTTAATCTTTAAAGAGTCAATATAGTCTCTAATCTGTCTTGTGACTCCTCAATGTGAGTTACCGTTGATTTTGAAGCAATAAATTCTCAGCCTATTTTCTGGTTGGAGACGGAGCGTGATCTATGGCTGTGTACCAGACGGTAGTGTGTGTAGCTCTGCTCCGCCAGGGGGCGCCGAAGCTACACATACACCGTCTGGTGTGAACCAGGCTATGTAAAGGGGGCCTTGGCTGGAATATAGCGGTATATAAGGGGCCTTGGCTGGAATATAACGGTATATGAGGGGCCTTGTCATGGTGAAGTTTGGGTATTCCCTGGAATAGAGGAAAAGGTGGAGGCTGCTGTAACAAAACACTCAATTCACGATTTGGTTTGTATCAGGATTAATGACCTACGGTTCAATACACCCCACGATTTCATATTTGCCAACATTATAAACTTAATGAATAAAAACTATGATAGTTTAAAGGTAGAATAGGTTACAAGAGGCTACTGATATTTTTTTCAAGTTTCTATATAATAATGATGATGATGTTTAGAAGCACTATCACTTCATATGGTTGTTTTCTGGGCCGATGGGTATCAAAACGTAAAAAAGGGGCGCATCACGATACTGCCTCCTTATATCCTGATACAGTATCGTGACTCTGTGTATCACGATTTCTCGGTTCGATACAATATTGTTACAGCCCTTGTGGAGGCGGCAAGGTGCAGGTAGTCCACAGAATGACTGACTGACAGAATACTTTAAAAAGTTTCTCTCTAGCTTGAAAGCCATTTATTTTATTTTCCAACTAACTGAAAGTAGGTTCCCTGCTGCTGCTAAGAGACTTCTGTTACGACCACATAAAATGGACAGCTATTTTCAAAGGGACTGTTGCAGGATCAAATGGCTGGTTTCAGAATCGAAAAGACACAGGGATAATTATTTCAGCTGAAACGAGAATGAAAAGCCCTTAATTTGTTTTTTTTTCACAGTCAACCATGATTAGTGCGCTATTATATACAGAAACAAAAAGTTATTAAAAATCGAGCTATTTTCTCAGTTTCTGAACCTTTCATTGCCTCTGTCTCAGTTTCTCTGCAATGGTTGTGTACTGGTTTTCTTTGATCATTTACAGTTCTAATGGCTGCCGCCTACAAAGTATACTGTTCATGTGTAGGATGTCTGATCGTTCTTGCTGTAAACGAGAAAATCAATGAAAACCTCACAGTTGGTAAAGCCAGGGCTGCATATAGCGTTGACCAGTCCCGGCCAAATTTAATGAGGACCTAATTCTGGGCCCCCCCCTTTCTCCCTGGGCCCGAAACAACTGACCTATTCGACTCCCCCTGTCACCGTCCCTGGGTAACGCCACATAGAACTCCTACCTCACAGTTGTGTAGTCTACTTGTTTGTGGTGGGTATACTGTATATTTGAGCATTTTTTGAAGTGGGTATACTGTATGTAATTCATGGTTCAAGCAATTTTAAGTATGCATACTGAAGTTCATGAAATTTTGAAGTGGGTATACTGCGTATACAGTACCTGCGTTCTACGTAGACTACACCACTGCTACCTCAGCTTCTGTTAGCATGTTATTCCCACATATTATATGTAATCCACACACAGTCGCCATACTAATGAAGGAAAAAAAGGCCCAATATAGTAGCCCAAGACAGCCAGTTACTAGCAAACGGCGACTGTAAATTCTTCTGCGTTTAACATTTAACAGCGTGCCCAGATAGCTGTCAAAGGCCTGTGGAAGAAAAAAAAATGGAGGGTGATTTATTAGAGGCTTTTTTCCACTTCATTATCTCTGCCTTACGATTTCTCAGCCGCTCATTTTCTAAGCCACGGCACCTAACACCTGCCATTTCCAAAGGTTCCCCTCTCTCTCTCTCTGTCTCTCTCACTCTCTCTCTGCTTTTTTTGTTATCACCTGTATTTCAAATTGAAAACGGCTCCCACCGCAATTCATGTGCCACGGGGAGAAGATTCTTCATCTATTCAGAGCAAAACCATTAATAATATTATTAGCCGGCCGCTATCATATCATGGCTGATTCCCTTCCCTTCTCTTCCCGCCACTACACTCGGACCGCAAATGACTATGGTGGCGGAGGCAGAGGTGGAGGCGGAGGCGGAGGCAGAGACAGAGACAGAGGCAGAGGCAGAGGCAGAGGCAGAGGCGATCTGGCTATGACAGCCTTCCAGTAGCAGCAGGAGTGGTAGTGTTTCCAGTGCTTGCAGACAAACTGTACTGCTAGTTGGACAATAATTAAAAAAGGAGAGGGAGTTTGGAGGTGGTGGGTACAGTAGGTGGGTAGGTGGTGTCTGGAGTGGAGAGTGAGGAGATGGGAGACGAGAGAGAGTGTGTGTGTGTGTGTGTGTGTGTGTGTGTGTGTGTGTGTGTGTGTGTGTGTGTGTGTGTGTGTGTGAGTGCTCTACTGCGCTGTGCTTAGTTCCCTCTCCGCTCCATCCGGATGTAGTTAATACAGTATTGTTTATTCCCCCGCGAATGTGTCAGAAAAGGCCCCACTGCACATTCGTCATGCAGATATGATCAATGCCTGGACTGTACTTTCTGGCAGCCAGCGCACACCTCCACCCCTTCCACCCCTTCCACCCTCCTCTGCCTTGGAAGGCAAAAGCAGTGAGGTAAGGGTAGGGTAGTGTAGGGTAGGGAAGAGAAGGATGGAGAGAGGAGAGGTGGAGGAGGATGGAGAGAGGAGGGTGGAGGATGGGGAGAGGAGAGGTGGAGGGTGGAGAGAGGAGAGGTGGAGGGTGGGGAGAGGAGAGGTGGAGGATGGGGAGAAGAGAGGTGGAGGAGGATGGAGAGAGGAAAGGTGGAGGGTGGGAAGAGGAGGATGATGAAGGGTTGAATGAGAAAGCAAGTAAGTGGGAGAATGTGTGTGTGTGTGTGTGTGTGTGTGTGTATGTGTCAGCGTGTGTGTGTGTGTGTGTGTGTGTGTGTGTGTGTGTGTGTGTGTGTGTGTGTGTGTGTGTGTGTGTGTGTGTGTGTGTGTGCGTGTGTGTGCTTGTGTGTGTGTGCATGTGTGTGAGTGTGTGTGCGCGCGCATGTATGTGTGTGTGCGTGTGTGTGTGAGACACAGAGAGAGTGTATGCGTGTGTGCGTGTCGTGTGTGTGCTTGCAAGATATTGGCCATCTCATCATCAGAGAACTTTGTCTGGCTTCACTGTGCCCCAGGCGTGCCCAGTCTTTGCCTTGCAGGCTTGGGGTTGGCGCTGGGCTGGGACAGGTGGCGCTGGGGGTGGCAGCAGGGCCACTGACAGCTTTGGCCGGGCCCGGGACAAACCCCTCAGAAAGGGCCCCCTACTCAATACATTTAATGGCCCTTGACAATTCCCTGGGCCCTTGACAATTCACCCCTTTTGTCCCCCCCCTGTCAGCTTCCCTGGGTGGCAGCAGGGAGTGCTGGCTGGGTGAATGTCTCCACCAAACGGTAGAGAAGCCGACAGGGGTGGGGGTGGGGCAAAAAAGGGGTCAGTTGTCCTGGGCCCACGGACCAGAGAGTGGGGTCCCAGCAATTGGGCTCTCATAGCATTGCATGTACGGTTTTGGATGAGGGGGCCCTGTCAGATGACTTTTGTC
>NC_085879.1:37316205-37326205 GCF_034702125.1 Engraulis encrasicolus | reverse complement strand
CATCATCACCAGTTGTAATGCAACACGTATACACTGACCCTGACATGTTCAGCATGCCTAGTGCGCATAGCAGACCGCAGTGGGCACACGCTTTCCTGTAAAATGAATCGAAACGACACATGCGGACACATGCACCGCAAGTTTTTGTCCACCTCCAACACTTTTGACATTCCGACGACAGACACCGTTCTAACACAGACTGGCATACAATAATAAAGGTGGTTATTTAATAACCACCGTTTCCCCTCAGTAGCAGTTACTATGTGGAAAAGTGCATTTTTACTGACGACGAAGAAAACATTTTCAGACAAAACATATTATTGAAGTAAAAAAAAAAGAATGTGTGCTTACCAACGAAAACGAGTTGAAACAGGTACAATCCCAAAAGGTCCATTGTGATTTGGATATGGGCAGGTATAAAATTATTCCAGGAGCAGATACGTGCTTTCACGTGTCTGAGTTTATCATGGAATGTAGGCTAGCCCACGTTACCGAGCTTGGGCAACACCATGCAAAAGCTGGTTTAAAAACATTCTCCTATACGTCCTCTTGCTGGAATCTTTACAGTCGTAATGTCGCCAAGTTATAATAGGGCGAAATACCTGATGAAACAGCTATGACAAGCGGTTACGCATTTTTAAAAGATAATCAGTTAGTTTAAATATCACTTGAATATATATCCGGAAATATTTTAAGTAACTTTGGTAGTATAGCAGAATAGAGTAAAAGACGAACATCAGACCGGGTCGCTAACGACCATTCCCTCCTTCATCGGCTGAGCAACTGAGTGGAATTGGGTGAATTCAGTGATCTTCAGTACCCACGCATGCCCTTTGAAACTCAACCAGACGTGGAACTGCCCCAGCATTTTAAACGCTGTAAATAAAAGCGCACACCACGTAACGGTACCTAAGTGTTTCAAAGGGGTTATTTATTGTGCATATAAAGTCTAATTAACTTTTATCGCCAGAGGAAAAAAACACTGCAGTTATCCGTGGCCAGGTTTCATTTGGCATATCCAGTTGCCTCAGATGAATGGGATGTATGTGATATCTTGCTACGGGTCGTGGATTTTCCACATTCATACATCTTAGATAACGTAGGCTAAATCAAATGCACGCAGAATCACTGCCATAATGAAAACTATCACAAATGGATTAAACGCGCGTGCGCCCTGGCGGCGCCCCAGTGCACTCAATTGAAATATCACGCCTGTAAACTTTGAAGTGACGTTCTGCTGTCCACTAATGGTAACAAAGAAACTGTTCAAGTTGTCAACTGGCATTTCGTTTGCCAAAAACACACAGGCAATTTTATAGTGGAGCGTTGTCGTCATTATTCATTTATGAATTGATGAAATCGCATCTTATTACTTATTTATTCCTAAATTTTGTATGGTGGAATTACTAACTCCACCAAGGCTTTTGGCTAACCCACCTCAAGCCAAATAAAAGGCCATTCAGTGGTCAAGGATTATCCCTTTTGAGGACAGTAACTTGGCTTTGGAGATGTGCAACAAGGGACATGTTGGTTATTGGACCAGTTCAGCCATTCATCCAGCAGGGCTGTGCTGACAACTTTGGCTGGGTCCATCCAGCACAAACTTATCCCCCTAAAAACACTACATACAATTCAATGGGGACCAAATTCTGGGGGCCCTCTCTCTCTCAGGGCCCAGTACTACTGTCACATTTATCCTCTTCGTGTCAGCTTCCCTGAGTTCAGCCATGCATCCCAGTCTTGCTCTTGGTGCAAGCAGATCAGGGCTGGACTGGCCACCTGGCAGAAATGTAAAAAGGCCTACGAGGGTTCGGAGCCCACTGGTGAGTCAATTCTGCACCACTAATTATGAGGGCCCCCCCCTAAGCCGAAAGTGCCCGGGCCCTATTTCTCTCCCTTTTCTGCCCTGAACCAGATCCAGAAGTTGGAGACAACGGGCCTGGCACAGCAGATAAGAACAGCCCCCCCCGTCCGGATTTGCTGGGCAAGAAATTTTACAATACCCTGTAGAGAGGACTCGGACCGTGAACTTCAAGACTGCAAAGTCTTGGCAAGCAAAGCAATGACAAAAGTCTCCCATCGTCACTGTGTCAGCTCTTGAGCAGTGCACGTGGTGGTGACTTCACTCTTGATTTTCACATTGACATGTTGTACTGTCATCAGGGGCGTAGCAGCACATTTTGTGTCGTATGGTCTCCAATAGAACCCCCCCCAGTCATATATCTTCATAAAACGCAAGGCAGGGGGGCCCATACGAGGCGGGGGGCCACATGGGCCCTTGACTTGAAGAAACGGGCCCCCTCCACATGATATTAGGCCCTCTTTTTTCGTTCAGGGGCCCATTCTTAGTAGCTTGCAGGGGGGCCTGAAGTACTTGCGTTACACCAGTGGGCCCTGGTGACTCAGTCACACTTTACCCCCATGGACAACACCCCCGACTGTCATAGTGGTACAAGACAGTGGTGACTGTCTCTATAGTTAGACTTCTGGTAGCTGATATTCACATTGACATGTTGGCACTGTAGCCGTTTTAAAAGTGGTGCAAGACAGCGGTGGCTGCTCCTGTTGTTAGACTTCAGTTTGCAGACATGCTGGCAGCTTACTTCTGAATTTTCACATGTGACGCTTCTTGATGTTGACGTGGGACTGTACTGTATTTTGAATAGTCATATAAGATAGTAGTGACTGTTTCTCCCTATAGTTGGACGTCTCAAAGCAGACATGTGGAGAATCTTTTCCCACAGGCAAACCACACACAGACCAGACAGCACGGCACACATACAAAAATAGCTGAGTGACGAAGCAATTTAAACCGTCTTGATAACAGCATATTATCATCTCACTCGGATGACAAATGCTGAGACTGGGGCTAAATTATATTTAAGCTGGATTTGTGATTTTTATTTATTTATTTTAATTATTATTATTTTATTTTTTTTACAGACAGAGAGTTGGGATGCATGCAGGGGCCCTCTGGAGGCTAATGCGGAAAACTCGCACATTTGTACAAAATGTATTTACATTTGTAATTCAAATTGGCGAGGAAATGTTGCAAGAAAGCACAAATCTGGCCTGTGGGAGAGCTTAGGGGCTTTCTCGTGCGTCACAGAGCAAGAGCTCTCTCTCTCTCTCTTTCTCTCTCTCTCTCTCTCTCTCTCTCTCTCTCTCTCTCTCTCTCTCTCTCTCTCCCTCTCTCCCCTTGCTCCTCTCCAAACTCCGACAGAGTCAGATGGATTTGGGTGCACATCCACTTTTTTCCCCCCACATCTGCAGACCCAAAAGACAACTCGTTTTAATCTGACGCTGTTTCTCATTGCATTCTCCATAGAGAGAAGAGAGGAAAGACAGAAAAGAGAGAACGTATACAGGATTTATGTTATGCGACTGACTGGATTCTAATAGGGAAACTCACTATTTCTAGGTGCTATATTTACTCAAGCTGAACTAATCCTGCAAGGTTTTTTTCCGACATGAAGCATACTCAGCCATTGGATTATTGCCTGTGCATTAAAACCCATTAGCCTATTAAGGGGAATTCAGGTAACCCAGGTGAAAAACCCATATACTTAAAGTGTACTTTTTTTGACCATACTTAGTACAAAGTGTACTATTTTCGGCGATTTAAAGTGCGCTTCATTGCACTATTAGTGCGCTGAAGCACTACTAAAGCAGTACTTCAGCACACTTGCAGCACACTGAGGATGCTAAATTGGCACCGCTTTTGGACAACTTTAAGTGCACTACAAGCATACTTTTGAAAGTATGCTCCAAACATGCTTTTCATGCATTCGTATGGCATTAATAGTGTGCTTGAGTACACTTCTATAACATTTTATTGTTACTAGAAGTACAATAAAAGTATATTAACTTCATGCTTCTTTGGACTACATTGGAACAATTTAAGTCTGTAAAAAGTATATCATATTAAGTATTGTAAATATATAACAGGTATGCTTGAAGTATATTTACAGTACACTCCCAAGTACATGAAATAATATAAATGTAATAGTACAATCCATGCTGGTCCTCAGAGCTTGTACATTACACACAGCCACATGTCACAGTAGTGATACAGTATGCATGCCTAGCACGACTGACATTTACAATCATTGCATTGTTACAGAGATTTCAGATACACATTTTACTTTATTTCATTCTTGTTCCACCTTCCTGCAACTGATCATATGAATTGATCATTAATGATGACCCTTGATTAATTGTTTGAACAACTAGTTCCAACTTACCTCTCACCATGATGTCAAGGGAAGTGTGAGCCTATATATACCAGAACATATACGTGACCATCATAATGACGGTGGGAACATGGTCATTTTTTGTGTACCACTTTAAAATGTTAAAACTCTTACAATAAACGCAGAATATAACAATGAGTAATATTTTCATGCAAACCAAAGATATTCCTTAGCGGTCAATGGCTTTCTGTTTGAGAAATTGAGCTCCAAGAAGTGCATTACATGATGGTACATGCATGATGATGCATGATGGGTAAATGCACTTTGTGTAAGCACACTTTGAATATATTTGGATGAAGCACAATCATGGTGCACTTAGAAAAAGTATACTTCCAATATGTTAAAGTGATTTACTTTAAAGCGCACTATAAAAAATCACACTTCGAAGTCACTTGGGTGGCAATTGCAATATGTTATTAAAAAATTCACTTTTAGTAAGTTCACTATTAGAACACTATTAGTATATTCCTCTAAATACACTTTAGCCAAACATCTTCTAAGTGCACTTTATGTATGGTTCACAAAGTGTACTTTCTTTGAGAGCAACTTAATTACATCTAATTTTAAGTACACTTTAAATAAGCATATTGTAAACATACTTTTTCTTAGCACAAAAAGTGTGAGTGCGCTTTTAACATGCTAAGTACACTTCAGTTGTGCTTTTATTGTACTAAATTGAACCACTTTTTCACCTGGGAATACAATGAGTCAGTCCTACAAATAAACTCAAAGCATAGCCTCTTACTGCAGATGGGGTCGTCGGCGGACCTATTCACTATTTGCTGAAAATACTCAGCTAGAACTACTTCATAACAACATTGCCATGACATTACAGAGAGCCTTAAGTAACAAATTAAGACATAGCCATTACGATTTTGGTGACAGCAAGGTTATAACATAGGTTCTGTGCTAAGGGGTTAAAAAATAATAATTCCCAATTTAGCTTCATATCCTACGCCATAAATCACTCACTCGGAGACATGGTTGTTATAACTCTTCGCTTAAGGACATGTCTGGCGAACAGTTAAAGTAACACATAAAGCAAACTACACCGCCGTTTGTTTATTAATGGAAAGGCCAGGGCGATGAGAAGTTAATGTGTATATTTATGGTCGGGCCCCGCTGGACTGAGTGAGAACATGTGGGTGAGGTGATTCCAGAACTTGTTCCAAACACTGGCTCCTCTATGAATGTTCCTATACGCCTACTTGCCCACTCGTTCAGTGTCGGTGATGATGTCATTGTAATGTTTCGCTCGCACAAAAAGGGTTCTTGTTCTGGATGTTGTGTCGGACATGTACGCACCCCCCATAGGCCGCCACCTTCCGTGTCACCCGTCAGGAGGGCAAAATGTAGGCCTAAATGCTGACAGGAGTGGGCTGGTGGGGTCATTGTCGGTATGGCGGGAAAATATTGCCAAGATGATAAAACACAGTTATGGTGACAGCTTTGATGTGAGGATGGACAGTCACAATATGCCGCCAATAATGTAAACAGTTGGAGTATTATTGATAATACAGTCATCAATTCTCAAAGAGAGTTCCTCAGATGTGACAATTCCCTTGGTTTGTTGGTTTCACAATGAGGAGCTCAGATTCGTCAGCATTCAGGTGTAGAAAGTTCTTGCTCATCCATTTCTTTAACTCAGACAGATAGACATGCTTGCAAACAATCTATCATAATGTAGTAGACGACATACAATTGTGTATCATCAGTATAGCAGTGAAAGCACATTAATTGTGTGCCTAGAGCAGTCTTTCTCAAAGTGGGGCGTAAGCCCCCCTGGGGGGGCGCGGAGGCATCTCAGGGGGGGCGTGTGGCATTTGATTTGGGGTTTTTCCCCCCAAGGAAATGATTTCCTGTCTCGCCAATAAGTCAATCATTTTAAAGCCCTCACCAACATTATATTATTAATTGTCATGAATTTGAATAGCTTAGGAAATGAACACACATCTGCATTCGACTGCAGTCCCTCTTTGTTTAATCTCACCAGTCACCTTTCCTTTGATTCTGCACAGCGATCGCAAAACCAGTCTGCGCGAGTACTGCTGTTGCTTGGGGGGCTCGCAAGCATTCAGACCCTTTGAAGGGGGGAATGATGGAACAAGTTTGAGAACCACTGGCCTAGAGGATACATTTAGATGGACAAAAAAAACATGCCAACCACTGACCCCTGCAGTACACCGTAACATCATACTGTTCACAATTGGTGTTGTTAAAAAATACACATTGGGTTCTGTCAACTAAATAAGAGAGAAACCATGAAAGGGCTGACCCTTGAAAGCCAATAAAGTTCTCAAAGTGACTAAGAAGTATGGTGTGGTCAATTGTGTCGAAGGTTGGACTCAGGTCTAAGAGAAATTAGAGGGACATTTGGCCAGCATCCTTTGCAAGCAGTGAATCACTACAGTATACTCCATTCCATTGTTTATGCATAGGGCTATGTTATAGGTGGGCTTTTTCTCTTCCAATACAGTTCTTCAGTAACGCGGAAGCATGTAGTAGATTGTAGTCTTTCATGTTAGCATTTAAGGACTTCCTGGTTCGTATCGGCTTCCGGCTTCCATTGGGAATGAATAGGGGCCAGTTTCAAATAAGCTCCGAGTGCAAGCACGCGCTTAGCGAACCCCCGCAAACTGTCGAGGGTGTTAAAAATAGGCTGTAGGTATGACATGGTTGATCATTTTGTGTCAAACTTCGACATAAATACGATGTTGTGTCCATATGCTAAACCCGGAAACTTTTGGCGACTACAGAAGCGGCGCCGGCATGTACGTGCGGAGGGTTGTACCCATGGCAACCAAAGGAGAGTATGTAGTTCGGAAGTTTTAATGATCAGAAAGGGGTTAGCAATATTGAATTAAAATCGTCATGATTTAACATGTGAATACACCAACATAATGATACGATCCGTTCCACTAATGAGAAAGGGATGCGGGGACACGCTAATGTTCGTTGTTGGCGTGCAACTTATATTTTTGCCAAACCTGAATCTCTATGGCGTTTTGCAATGTAAAAAATCGCCATGGAACCTGTAGTCCAAACGCCGCATACAAGTTGACGTCAACGCTGAAGAGCTCTATACAGTTCTTTAAAAAGCAAACTAAAAAAAGGATCCAATCAAAATATTTAATTTCCGATCTTCATTGTGCTATCCAATTCTGCAATTTTCCAATTCCCCATCTTTGTTGTGGTCCAATTCTGCAAGAAATGCCATTCTGTAATACAAATGCCACCGAATGCCATGTGTTCACACCAATCTGTTGAAACACTCGGAGGCAACATAGTGTATGAACTGTGCGATACAGTTACAGTTATTCTTATCATGAATACAACTTGGACTGGATTTGGTGTTGCTTGCTCAAAGACTCATCTTGGCTCATACTGTCTTCACTTCGTATTGTCTGCAGTCATTGACTCACTATGACCGCAGGCAGTCTCGTCTGTCTCTACCACATCCGGTAATTAATATTCCCCACTGGTGGTATTTGGCTCTAAATCCTTCATGAATATATTTTTATGTCGTTATTGTTTCGCTTTTTTTTTTAAACAACACTAATTACGGTTTCACAATTAGTTGCCGATATTTGTAGTCTCAGTATGAACTGTTATTGCTGTGCTGTCGATAAATGCCTCCCCTGTTACCGTAAAAAAAGAGAAAAACACAGTAATTATTTTTTTCCTCAGCCTCCTGGCTGTTAAAATAAAATAAAAAATCTTAAAAATGTATTAAGTTATTTACAAGTTTTAAACATCTGTGCTCCACAACAAGGGGGGCAGAATTAGACACCTGCTATTCCGGCGAACATGCTGCTAGATTTTCAAGGAGATTCCAACAGGGGCTCCTATACAGACACTGATGTGGTCAGTCTCATTCCCATTCTCTATCTCACACCTCACACTCCCCTTTTCGCTCCTCTACCTCTCTCTCTCTCTCTCTCTCTCTCTCTCTCTCTCTCTCTCTCTCTCTCTCTCTCTCTCTCTCTCTCTCTTCACAACTACCTATCTCTTTTTTCTCTCTTTCAATCTCCCTTTTGCTCTTTCTCTGTCTCTCTCTCTTTCAATCTCCCTTTTGCTCTTTCTCTGTCTCTCTCTCTATCTCTTTCCTTTTCTTTCTCTATTTCACTCTCCTTTTCACTCTATTGCTCTCCCTCTCTCTCTCTCTCTCTCTCTCTCTCTCTCTCTCTCTCTCTCTTTCCAACAACAGTCTATCTTTCTTTTTCACTCTCCCTTCTGCTCTCAAACTCTCCCCCTCTTTCTCCCCACAACAGTATTTCCCTTTCTTTTGCTCTCTACTCTGTCCTGCATTCTCTCTCTCTCTCTCTCTCTCTCTCTCTCTCTCTCTCTCTCTCTCTCTCTCTCTCTCTCTCTCTCTCTCTCTCTCTCTCTCTCTCTCTCTCTCTCTCTCTCTCCACAACAACAGATGGTGTGTCTCATGGTTACTGAGTGGGCAGCTTTGGTTACACCTCTGTGAGGACCCCTCAGTGTTTAAATATAATTCAGCCCACACACACACACACACACACACACACACACACACACACACACACACACACACACACATACACACACACACACACACACACACACACACACACACACACACACACACACACACACACACACACACACACACACGCACACACGCACACACACACACACACACACACACCAGTGCATGCACCTCTACACATACTGCAGTGTACACACAGACACACACACACACACACAATCTGTGATGTGCAAGCCTGAAAACTTTAATTTTTAACTTTATAGATCGATGAGAAAGAGGTAGGGGCAGGAAGGAGGATGGAGCAGGGAAAATAAAACCCCAAGACAAGAGCAGAGAGTAAGTTAGTATGTGTCTGGGTTCCAGATGACTCCTATGGGACTCGCCCTGTCCCGGTCTCCTTCAGTCTAGAAATAAAGTGTAATAGCGTGGCTGAAATACCGTGAAATAGCGGTAATATTTAAAAGAACAAACAATTCATGTAATTTACCGTAAACCTATACAGTGCAGTTGTATGCTGTGGGCAGTACAATGCTGTTAAATAATAATACAGCCATTTGTTTTAAGTGTATTTTTAAGTGTACACCTTAAGTTTTAAAGTACACTTGACTCCCTCGTTGTAACAAATAGACTCAGACATATTGCTCTGGTGGTGAGTGACAGGCTTTCAGTGGTATGTCTGTATCCTTAACACTGTATGTGTACAATACTTGTGTTTATGTGTATATAACATTACATTACACTGTGCTTTCATCCAGTTAGTTCATCCAGGGTATTGCTTACAATGGAGCAATTTATATACAATGCTCAAGGCCATGGGCATCACAGGATTTGAACCGGCAACCTTCATTGACAAGACCAACTCCCTGACGATTTGGCAAAAGCAGCCCCTATTCTATTCTATTCTATTCTATTCTATTCTATTCTATTATATTCTATTCTATACGTCATCCTCTTTAGTCCTCTGTCCTTTGTATATGCATACGTCATTTCATTAATTTCAACCAGTCAACTTCATTTACAGTACTTCTACTGTACTGTACTGTACTGTACTGTACTCTACTCTAGTGCACTGTACTGTACTGTACTGTACTGTACTGTACTGTAGGCCTACTGTACTGTACTGTTCGGTGTCTTATGTTCTATTGAATGTGTTAGAAATATACAAGCTATGATTCTATTTTATTCTATTCTATCCTATTCTATTCTATTCTATTCTATTTTATTCTATTCTATC
>NC_085879.1:37291205-37311205 GCF_034702125.1 Engraulis encrasicolus | reverse complement strand
CATATTGGCATGTACTAGATACAGGGCCGCTGACAGCTTTGGCAGGGCTCAGGACGAAGTCATCTGAAAGGGCCCCCCAGCCCAATAGATACAATGTAATGAGGACTCAATTCTGGGCCCCCACTCTCCCTGGGCCTTGGACAACTGTCCCCTTTATCCCCCCCTGTCGGTACCCCCGACTAGATAGATCCGCGCAGGAGAGGAGAGGAGAGGAGAGCACACAGACTCCATCTGTTATATGGAGGGTGGATGGACAGGGAGGTAGTGGGGTATGGAGGGGTGGATGGACAGGAAGTTAGTGGGGCATGGAGGCTGATGGGCAGGGAGGCAGAAGGGGGGAGTCTCTAATAACCAGATTAGTTTCCGAAATGGTTCCTGCACTGTACATTTTGTGGTGGTAACTTAACACTTACAGTACAGTAGAGAGAAGAGCCAACTAGAATACAGTTGAGCTTGACCACTGACAAAAGTGTTAAAGTGCAGGAGAGCACACAAACAGTCCATCTGTTACAGGCGGGTGGTGGTGACGGGGGGGTGGAAGTGGGGCAGGGAGTGAGTCGGGTGATTCCCGAATAAACAGAGTAGATTTGCCTGCTGTTTCGGAGACAGCTTTTTGCACAGCCCATTTTTCCAGTGTTAATTCAACACTTCAGAGAGTTGGACCAACTAGAACAGTGTGACATTCGACACTCTAGGTGCTAAATTAACAGTTACTACCTGCTAAATGCACTGTGTGCAGTGCCTCCATCCAGCTGGGTCGTATAAATGCCTCCAGTCCATACGCAGGCTTGTGCTTGGCACAGTGCACTTGTGACACTATTAAAAAGGGACAAAGACACACAATGAGAAGTGATTGTCTCATAGTCTTATTTCTGAGCAGGCAAGGCGAGGCAGTGTGGCGCAGTGGCAGTAGTAGATAGTAGGTAGCACGCAGTGCATCACAGGTATTGAGCCAAGGGGAGGCCCAGATAGTCATTGTAAATCCACTCACAGAGAAGGCGGAAAGGAACATTATAAATATTAAGTCCATTTGCTCAAGGTGTCATTCCCTTTGCACTTGAATAAATCATAGGTAATTGCCATAAGCATAGGGGAGCTTCCGGCTGTGCAGGTCGGTGCGTATATGCAGTAACCAGTACAATGGTAGGCTATTATTACACAGTGTAGTATACGCAGGGCCGCTGAGAGCTTTGGCTGGGCCCGGGACAAAGACACCTGAGAGGGCCCCAAACCCAATTAATACAATGTAATGAGGATACCCATTCTGCCCCCCCCTCTCTCCATGGGCCCGGGACAACTGACCCCTTTGTCCCCCCTGTCGGCTTCCCTGCAGGTCGGTGCGTATGCAGTATCCGGTACAGTGGTATTATTATACAGTGTAGTATATGCTGTTTGTGAGAGTGCCTGGCTGTATTAGGCACACAACAACTTACTCACGGTACTTACTGTATCTTAGATGCTGCAGTGAAGAGCACTTAGATTTAGAAAAATAGGGAAAAGGTGTAGCGGCATAGATATGGGATAGTTATTTTGTCTTCATTCTTTCCATGACTAGGATAAAAAAAGACTTGAATTCATCTCATTCAACTAAGGGAGCATGTCTTTTTTTTCGAATTTGTTCCTCTGAATGTTTTTTTAAGAGTGTCTTTTTTTCAGTCGGTGCGCCATTCACATTCATTGATTCAGGGTGGAAGCTTTTAAACCAAAGCAACTCGCAATAAGGGAGGAACAACGATTAAGTCTTGGCACAGTAGTGGAGTGCTTGAAGTAAGAGAGGGAAGTAATCAGTGGAATTCAGCTGCTCATCCCTGAGAAAAAGAAAACAAAAAGACGAAACACAGTCAACCATTCTCAGGGGGGGGGAAAAAACGCCCCTCGTTACGAAATAAATAAATAATTGAATATATAAATTACAGATAGTCAACAAAAAAAGATTATACACAATCAAAATGTGCACCATCAGACTGTGGGAACTGTTCTTTGATGCATGTTCTGAAAGGGTCATTCAACGCCTGTTGAACAAAAAATCTCTACACACTTTCATATGGAAATATTCTCAAAATATTATGGCCATGAGAGCTTGCATAAAAACAAAGGTTGAACAAAACCAACATCCCCTCTCCATGTAGAACTGTCACTCAGAAAGGATACAGTACAACTTCAAATGAAGAAAAGATTTCAATCCTTTCTCTTGAATGTCTAAGGAACACCTGGTAATATTTTCAGAATTATTTGATATGCATGTGGTAGGCTACATGGAGATTTGTTCAATTGATGTGGAATGTAGGCTACATAACTAACATAACTGCAACCAGGGCCGTAACCAGACATTTTCAAATACAGAGGTCAAATACTGTGTGCTGTAGCCTATTGCATACTGTACATTTAGAATGCTTCAAACTCATCAGTCAAACTCTTTGTTGTTTGTTTTCATTAATCACTGTCTTGAGGATGAATGGGGGTGACGTATACAGACTGAACTTATCATTGTTGATCATAACGATTTTCATCATGGATACATTTTACATTTCTGAAAAAAATATCGAGGACATGACCTCCTCTGTGTCCTCAATGGTAGTTACAGCCATGACTGCAACATTTTTTGTTATCATTATCAAACGAACTTTCATTTCCTCTTGTGTTTATGTTGTTTTTGTGCTCGCTATGAAGTGACATACATTCACAACGGCTGAGCCTGTGCATATAATATGGTCACTTTCTTGGCGTTAGCAAGTTTGAAGAAGGTTCAGGTAGGTCAGGAAGGGTGTCGCGCCAATTACTCCAGGCCTTATGGGTGCGTGGGTTCTGGGTATTGTAGAACACAGGAGTAGGAAGAGAACTCGCACACCAAGAGTTGCCGATGCAGGAAAGGTGTTTAATCCATCAAATTAAATAAAAATAAAATAACGTGCTACAAAGTGGGGGTGCATTACAAACGTTTCGGTCCTCAGACCTTCATCAGTGCAAGTTTGAATAAGGGAAATGGAGTCTTGCACAGTGTATCATCATTTTAAGAGACGAACCCATGATGATGTCATCCATTAAGAGAGTGAGCCTTAATGTCCCCCATTAGGGTGAAAAAAAGCGAAATAAATCGGTTAGTGAAAGTCCCTAAAAAGACATCCAAGTGAGCAACATCTGCTAGTGGGAAGTGTTCAGCAAAGCATGTTCTTAAACACCAAAAAGAGGCAATGAGCGCATGGACTATGGGTCAGAGCATGTGGTAAGGCAGTGGTTCCCAAACTGGGGGTCGGGACCCTGGAGGACGGAGGGTGGTGGTGGTTTCGCAAAAGTACTGCAGGTGGCTCGTGGAGTGGACAGATAGGAATGTGTGCATAAAACCTTGAATGCATAGGCCTACTTTCATATGATGCAGCCATTCCATTCATTGATTGGTAACAGTATTCAGTTGTATGATTAATAAATATATACATTTTCATAAACATCTTTGAATTTCACATTCAAATTTAGCGACAAATACAAAAAAATGTTTGCTGTTTAGAAAAAGGGGGGTGGTTGGGGGTCGCAATACTCAGGTCCAAAAAGGGGGTCCCCAGCAGCTTAAGTTTGGGAACCGCTGCGGAACAGCCTAATAATAATGGGCCGCTTTCCTCTTCCTTCCTGAACTCCTGGTTTTCTACCTCTGATTTTAAGCAGTTGCACATAATTGAGCTGCTTGAAGCAATTGTATGAAATCAAGCATAATAATAGCGAGTTGCACGTTGGGGCTTTTATAATTGTTGTCAACAGAGCGCCACATGTTTACCCACACTGGCCTTTTGCGAATTTGCAAATCTATTGCCTGTTTCACAGGCTCAGCACCCATGAAGCCAGTGAGCAGTGTTGCCAGATTGGGCGGTTGCCTGCCCAATTGGGCTACTTGGGTCTGCGGGTAAAGACGGGAAAAATTGGCCATTTGGCTTTTTTTTAAGCAGTTTTGTGCCCATAGAAACCAATGCAATTTGTTGAAATTGGGTGGAATTTAACACATTTTGATGGATTTTGATAACCTTTTGGGCGGGATTTGATCAGACAAATCTGGCAACACTGCCAGTGAGGCACCATCTCTGGTTGGGGTTTTTTTTTTACTTCAATTACATGGATGGAAAAATGTGCTGAACAATACAAAAGTCGATGTTCTTGAGGCACTGCCTGCCATGTGTGTGTTTCTGTGTGTGGATTATTTGAACTGAAGCACCTATTGTAAACAGTCACACAAAAACAGGCGTATTTCAATGAGCACATCTCTTTTATCTTTTACTGTACTAAACCAGAACAGGATTTCAAAGACATTAAGTAAAACCACAACTACCACCAGCAGCCATGTTCTTATATTTTCCATGACAGGAGAAAAAAAAGGTGGGGAGAGAGAGAGAGAGAGAGAGAGAGAGAGAGAGAGAGAGAGAGAGAGAGAGAGAGAGAGAGAGAGACAGAGAGACAGAGAGACAGAGACAGACAGAGAGAAAGACAGACAGAGACAGAGACAGAGGCACCGAGGAAGTGAAACAGGTTCTTCCAGTAAGGCCCCCCTCCAATGGCCCCGATGCTTTAAATCTATGAATGTCTTTCATACATACTACACACAGAGCCAAGTCAGCAAACACAGGCTGTGTGGTGTGTGTCAAATCCGATGCTGTAGCAGCTCACTCGCCTGCGGTGTGGGGATTGAGATTAGTCAGGGCTGGGGCGGGAAAAAAATGGGTCGGGCATTTTTAGTGGAGACTAGTCAACCAGGCATCCAGCGTTTACATGAGACATATTATTCCGAATTAACACCATTTAATTCTGAAAACGCTTTGAAAACGTCATGTAAACACCTCTTAATTCAGAATTAAAGTAAAGATCAAAGGAAACTCGACGGAACTATTTATATCTGAATTATTCATTCGGAATTAAAACATCATGTAAACGTAGTGAATAAACCATATGATCTCATTCGTAGTCTCATTCGAGCTATGTTGACTGCAACAGCCAAATTAATCAATTTATATCTCACTGTCTTGGAGAAGGCTCTGTAGCGGCATTACGACCATTGAGGGTGAGGCCAGGCCGTCATGACCAGTCCACTGGGAAAATGCCCTGTACGCCATATGGCCAATCCAGCCATGAGATGAGTGCTGTGTACGTAGTGTAGTGGTGTAGTGCTGTGTCTCAGGCTGCCTTGAGCTGCACAGTCAATGTTGCAGTCACGGTTGCCAGATGAGGCTGATGATTTCCAGCCCAAAAAATGCTCAAAACCCGCCTGGAAGCACTAAATTCCTCCCAATTCTATTGATTTCTATGGCCAAAATTGGGCAGGTTTTTCTGCTAAATGCCATTTTTACCCGCACACTGCCATCCTAAGCAGCCTAATTGGGCGGGAAACTGCCCAATCTGGCAACACTACCTGGAGCTACACAGTAAATGTTGCAGTGTTCAACACTACTCTCAGCACATACGGTATGTTGAATTAACACTGCAAAGCCACATTATGCTTTAAAAATTGTGTTACGTACAACTCTCTATTTTGATTATTGATAATGATTTGATTATGAGCAAAGCCATATCATGCTGCAAAATAGAGGTAGCCTCTTACTGCAGATGGGGTCGCTGGTGGGTCTATTCACTATTTGCTGAAAATACTCAACTACATCGTAACAACATTGCTATGATAGCACTGAGAGCCTTAAGTAACAGATTAAGACATTACAGCCATTACAGTTTTAATGACAATAAGGTTATAACATAGGCTCTGCACTAAGGGGTTAAATACAACCCTCTACGTGTGTGTGTGTGTGTGCGTGTGTTTGTGAGCGTTTGTGTGTGTGTGTACTGGTGGGGTTAGGCGTGTGTGTGTGTGTGTGTGTGAGCGTCTGTGTGTGTGTGTGTGAGCGTCTGTGTGTGTGTGTGTGTGTGTGTGTGTGTGTGTGCGTAGTGTGTATATCAGTAAGCTAAAGGGAGGCTGGCAGAGGTTGGAGTTAAATGGCTGAAAGCGTCTCTTCTGGACGTGATAGCAGGAGACATCCAAGCCCATATGGGCATATGCAGCATTTATGAGGCTATCGCCGGGCCGGTTCCTGGAGATGGGGCTGCATGTAAGTATGTGTATCGGGTTACGGTAATGCAAAGACTACAAGGGGCGTTTAGGACAAGCAGCACACACAGGAGGATGAGGACGACAGGGGCAGAGCAGACCACATAAAAAATACACACACCGTGTAAACCGCTGGCACTGTATCCGTATCTCATCACTGTTAGTGACCAGAGGTTTGTCGATATGAGCTGCTCGTGGTCGTCGAGCTGAGTGCTTGCCTGGTTATCACCAGACGATGTCACAAGTGAGGCTATCTATAGAATTTCTCGTAGGAACGGTGTGGTTTACGATTACATATGATTGTTAATTGGGCGCTACGAGTGTGTCCTTTGGCATATACAGTACATTGCCCAAAGTCAATCTTGTCTTGTTATTGTATCTAAACAAACTGCAGTCAACACCTTTCAACCCCTCCCCGCTCTCTGATTGGAGCCCAGGATCTGGAATCCTTGCTGAGGGATAGAATCCTGCTGTCTTTCAGATCGTAACAATTGTGCAAAATAATATGCTAATAGGCCAACAGAGTACACTGCAGAGTACAAGGGTTATGGGCAGAGCTCTAAATTAATGCTAGCCAAGCGGCCAAATGCTAGTGTAAATTCAGTTTGACTGGTAGAAAAGACCAACTTACCAGCCAGTAGAAATTTTGACCGATTATTGAGTTTGTGTTTGGCTAGGGAAATTAACTAGGCATTTTGGTTGGTGACGTGATGAAAAAAGTTAATTTACAGCCCTGGTTTGGTGTGATAACAGCAGAGTGGCAAGTCATCTCGATGAAGCAGCCCATCTTGACAAGACACTGTATCTCCCCATTCTACTCAGGTCTACTTAATATAGCCTACCCATCTTGAAAACGAACAAGCTGGATCTTCTGGATCGGTCATCCTTTGTCAGCCAGCCATTTCGAGAGACGAAGCGTAAAAGAGGAAGCAATGTGCGTTTAAAATCTCTGCGCGCCGCGGACGTAGGCTATCAGATGCAATAGGCCTAGCTGATCTCACGGTGATCCGCGAACATTGTATAAAGAAAACAAAATACCCACACAAAATTTTGGTGAAAAAATGCGTTGTAATGTGCAAGTAACTTGCATTGCAACGAGGACATATTACCGATTTTTTCCCCTGTAATCCGTTTCATTACTGCGTTACTCAAAAAGGTAATGCATTACAGTAATTAGTTAATTTTATAACGTGTTACTCCCAGGCAGGGCTTGACACTGGCACCTGCCAACCGGCCAAATGCTGGTAAAACTTGGCTGTGGCTAGTAGTACTTTCAGTGTCATCAGCCAATTTGGCTGGCAGCTTATTCCTTGGTATGATATCATAGTAGCCTATATTCTGTTGTTTTTCCCTTGTGTATTATTTGCTTGCACAGTATTTCAGTCCAAGAAAAAGCTCAGTAACTCAGTTTCTACTGTATTTGCTTGATATACTTCCATGTAGAAAGCAATGCACTCATCTTGCTTTAGCACTTCATCTTTTGAGGTTAAACGTACACATCTTGATAAAGGAAGAAGAAAAAAAAAACGATACAAAATCTGTGGCTAGTGGAATACCTGAATGGCTAGTGACTTGGGAAAACCACTAGCCACAGTGGCTGGTGGGTAAAAAAGTTCATGTCAAGCCCTGATCCCAGGTCTACTTAATATTATAGACTGTTGTCTTGTGGAGATATGCTGCCGGTCGAACTGAGCTACAGTCGTGTCTCTAGGGCAGGGCTATTCAAATGGCGGCCCTGGGGCCCGATGCGGCCCTTGGATGGCAAGGCTCTGGCCCCCCACAAGACCCCTTGAAATACGAAATTGTTTTTCGGAATTTAGAGATAAAAGTACGGGTTCCGTATTGAGCTGAAACAGGACACGGGACGTTAAAATACAGAACAGTAGTGTCCCATATTTTTTTTTCATTGACAGTCGGCAACCATAATACATACATACATTTCGGCCCCTTTACTGGGAGGAATATGAAAAACTGACCCTCGTTGAAATTTAATTGAATACCCCTGCTCTAGGGGTTAGGGTTAAAGTTGAGGCTATTTTAACAGTCTATTGGTAGCCCATCTCGATGACAAAACACTGGCCCACTGTCATGTCAATAGCCTTGGTCTCATTAGCCGCGCTTCAGCGGCCCGGGGCCGCCCGGGGCTCAGGAGAGTGGCCGGCTCGGAGCTGCCGGCCCCGGGCCATTTTTTGCCTGATCGGACTCATAGCCGACCCCAGGCACATTCAGGTACACGCCTTGTTTGTGAAACGTCAGTCGGGCACAGCCCACTTTCGCCCCAAATCACAGAAGGACAACAACAGAACAACGACAAAGAAGGAGAAGAAAACGGAGCAAACTCTGCTGGAGCAGGTCGCCGTTTGGCTCGTAGCCTACGGACAAAGACGACAAGAACTGCAAAGAAAATGGCTTGCCTTTCAAGAACAGTTTTATTACATGGCAAAGTTGTCGATTCAGAAGCTGTATGGGACGCAGCGCATGTTAAGAAGACAAAGACGCATGAAAATACGAGCAGCTCGACAACTGAGAGAGTGAACAGAAGGAGACGTGCGAACATGCCCAGTTAATCCCCCCAATAGCGCACAGAAGCATGAGCCCCGGACATAGCGAGACATGAATGTGCAGGTAATTGAATAAGTTACCATGTGAAAGGAGACCAAATCCCGGAGACATAGCACCTTCATCAGTTGCTATAGAAAATTATGAGCCCCGGACATAGCGACACACCCCCTCGTTGCGGCGTGCCACCTGTCTATTCATGGTGAATGTGCAGGTAATTGAATAAGTTACCATGTGAAAAGAGACCAAATCCCGGAGACATAGCATCTTCATCAGCTGCTATAGAAAATGATGAGCCAGGGGAATAGCGACTATTTATTAAAGTAGCCACGGAAGTAGCGTAGCCTACAAGTCGTTCAATCTGCATAACATCGGTGTGTGTCCTGCAGGGAATTCTAAGTGTGCGCACTATGGCACATGTCTGCAAAACGTATGCCTATGGTTTAGTATGTCTGCAAAACATGAGACACTAGGGCAGCAGAGTGAGGATGATTTTAAATAGGCCTAAGTCAATAACAGCTGTGCTTTACTGTGTAATAATGTGGCTGCATGGGGGACTTATCGCTAAATTCTGGGCAAATTATTAGTTTGGGGTGTTTGGCTTTCTTATGGCATAATTTCATAAGATGCAACTTTGGCACTTCTGTTTGTGTTTTTAAAGTTATTTAGCCAACATAACTTTTTTGTTGTTATCAGGGCATCATGGGCACCACTACACTTAAACTTGGGATGTCATAGCTAAGTCATGTCGGCTTTTTTCTGCTTTTAGCCGCCAACTCTTGTGCCATTATCGTGATTTGGCATGCTTTCCACTGGACACCAATAAAAAGTGTCTCACAAATACTCACACATGACATTTATGTCGGCTTATTTAGCTTTTGCGCTATTATCGCCGAAGGTCTGGTAGGCTATATCGCACGTGGGCTATATCGCCCGAGGTTGACCCCGCCTCCGAGCCTCGGCGGTGCTTGCTGGCCCATCGAATTCGACGGGCCAGGGAAAGCGGCCCTTAGCCCCACAACCTGGCCCGGCGGCCATCTTTAGCACCTAGCCCCCTTTTGATGAGATCACCGTCAGCCCCCTTTTGTCCGGGCCAGCCCGGGGCTGGCCCTGCAGTGAGACTAAGGCTATTGTGAACTACCCGTCGAGCTACCAAACTATTGTAATGCATTGCAGTGATACTCCCAGGGTGCTAGGGTTACGGCTATGCCAACAGCCTATTAGTAGGCCATCTCAATGTAGCAGCACATCTTGACAGAGCACTGTACTTGTATCTCCTCATTGTAAGTGACCAGTGTTGATATGAACTGCCTGTCAAGCTGAGCCACCAGGCCAGTGTGAGGGCTTGGGTTTGGGTCGGGGCTATGTTAACAACCCTATTGATAGCGCACCTCGATGAAGCAGCTCGTCTCGACGTGACATAACACCTTATCTCCTGTACTGTTAGCGGCTGACGCACAGACGGTGGTGTAGTACCGTACATGGTTGAACTGATTAAATCGGACCAACTCTTATAAAACGCTCTGTTAACTTCAGGGGGGGAACAGGGTTTATACACTCAGTGCTCCAACATGGCATGGGACCACAACTGCTAAAACCGCAGATGGATATCTAATCAGAGATAGAGAGACACTCTGGCTGACTTAACTGGAGTGCCTCAGCTCCAGCAGTATGGCTCTACCCATTTGGCGTTATTTTTTACTTACCATGGCGGTGCTGACAGTGGCAGTTTTAGGAAATCTGAGGCCTTGAGCAAAGAACAATTTTGACACTCCCCCCCATAACATACATAATTGATTATGTATAAATGCTATAGTGGGAAGACTTTGATGGGGCCCTAAGCAGTTCAAATACATAAAGCAAAACCAGGTCTACCATCAGAAACCATGTCTTTAGGAATAGGGGAGAGGAGAAGAAAGCTGGGAAGAGGCAGAGAGAGACCGGGGGGGGGTGGAGAGAAAGAGAGAGAGAGAGAGAGAGAGAGAGAGAGAGAGAGAGAGAGAGAACGAAACATTCTTCCAGTCTTCCATTCTTCCATCTATGAATGTCTTCCATACACACGATTGCCTGGTAGTTCACCTCCTACGGGTAAAACTGGCTCTGTTCAGATCAGTTCACATGGAGTGGAGTTTGGCTGAGTTGAGTCGATTCCTGGCCACCCACAATGAAGGGGGCTCTAGCTGATGCATGCTCGGGGCTTTGGGCAGGGTGGGGGGTAGATAGGGAAGGTACACAAGGGTGAGGGGGGCGGGGTTGGGATGAAGGTTTGGTGGACACGAGGGACCCTCTCGTAAATTTTTTGGGGTCTATATTGGGTCCCTGACCAGAACCACCCCTGCTGCTCACTCACAGCTCGGCTAATTGATCAGGTCAAGGGTCGGCTGGGCAGTGACAGTTAAGGAGGGGGTGGGAGGGGCGGGAGATCGGGGGCATTTCCTGTTTCTGCATCTATAATTCAGTGGTTTCCACTTTCTCGGCTTTCTCTGAATGAGTGTGTGTGTGTGTGTGTGTGTGTGTGTGTGTGTGTGTGTGTGTGTGTGTGTGTGTGTGTGTGTGTGTGTGTGTGTGTGTAGTGTATGTATGTGTGTGTGTGGTTTCCACTTTCTCGACTGTCTCTGAATGAGTGTGTGTGTGTGTGTGTGTGTGTGTGTGTGTGTGTGTGTGTGTGTGTGTGTGTGTGTGTGTGTGTGTGTGTGTGTGCGCGTGTTTAGTGTGTCTTTCTTTCTCTGTGTGCGTCAGTGTCTGTGTGGCATGTGTGGCTGTGAATCTGTGTGTGTGTCCATGTGTGTGTGTGTGGTATGTGTGACTTTGAATGTGTGTGTGTGTATGTGTGTGTGTGTGTGTGTGTGTGTGTGTGTGTGTGCGTGCGTGCGTATGTGTGTGTGTGCGTATGTGTGTGTGTGTGGTTTCCACTTTCTCGACTATCTCTGAATGAGTGTGTGTGTGTGTGTGTGCCTGTGTGTGCATGCATGCATGCGTGTGTGTGTGTGTGACAGTGAGTGTGCCTGTGTGCCTGTGTGCCTGTGTGTGTGTTCCAGAAGGGGGGGGGGGCAAGCTGTCCAAACCCAGTGTCTGCCAAGCCCCCCCTCCTGCTGCGCTCCTGCTTTGAAAGGCCTGTGTGGACGACAAGGGAGATCCCTCAGTAGAGGCCTGGGCCACCGGTCAAGCGCAGAGAAACATCTGGGCGTTTGATGACTGCAAGCTTTAGGGCTATCTCTCTCTCTCTCTCTATGAGGTTTCTCTCACTGAGTTCCGGCATCCCTCGGGGCCAATGATTATAATCTCTTCAAAGCGTGAGACAGAATGGACTGTTTAAGGCAGGGGGGGTTGTTGTTAGGCAACCTGGCTTTTTTGTTGGAGGCTAAAGTCCAAATGTTATGCAAATTCATTTCAAGCATTTCACAAATTTGTTGTTGTTGTTGTTGTTGTTGTTGTTGTTGTTGTTGTTGTTGTTGTTGTTGTTGTTGTTGTTGTTGTTGTTGTTGTTGTTGTGTATGTGTGTGTGTGTGCGCGTGTGCGTGTGTGTGTGTCTCTGCACATAATGCACATTAATTACCATTTCTATTAGGGCTAAATCATGTAAATGTATAAAGAAACAATTGCAGTGTTTCAGCGCAGCAGCGTTAAATAACAGAAGAGTATAATACAACAACTGACTTCTTAATCTCATCCTTATTAGCATTCTTTTAGAAGACCTAATTTGTAAAGTCACCTGTCTGAACTGCGCGGGTAAAGAACACATCAATGGCAATATGTGTCACCGGCTTGTTGCATCTGAATTCAAGGTAATTGAATAAGGACAATAAAAGCAGGGTTCGCCCTTGACAGGCTACAGACCAAACTCCATTATAAAATGCAATTACAACACTAAAAATCCCAGGATCTCCTTTTTTCCACGTGTACAGCAGAGAGACTTAATTGGATGCACAATGTGTTTATCACCCTAGTGCATCCCCTTAATTTGTTCCATCCAGCACGGTACATGCCACACCACACACCTCATCATCATCTTCATCATCATCGTCATCATCACAATGACCAGACGTGGATAATTACATTAGCCAGGTCCAGGAAACGGGCCGAGGTAGGCACATGGGGAGTAGCACAAAATGTGGGGCCCTGCCGTATGTATGAACCCGCTCCAATGGTCCCCCTTGATATGATATGGGGGCGGCCATTTGTTTCAGATGAAGCGGTCTGCGTCTGCCAGGTCCAGGAAACGGGGTAGTAGAGGTACAGGCAGGGCTCTAAATTAAAGGAACAGTCCACCGTGTTTCAATAATAAAGTGTGTTCTTCTCTGACCTGAGATGAGCTCCTCCTGACCTGCCTCGTCTTCTGACGTGCCCCCAGTCAGCAATGCGCAGCCCAAACTCGTTAGCATTAAACCTACATACGAAGTACAACAAGCTGCAATGGACCCCCTATACATGATATAAATCTGTATTTCAAAGGGCCTCGGCCGTATCTTGGGTGGCAGGGGCACCATGCTGCTGCGCCGGGGACCCAGCCAGGTTCTGGCCCGAAGTCTTTCCCGGGTCCTGCCCCCATCTCTCTCCCCACCCATTTCCTGTCCCATTCTTCACCGTACTATCCTAATAACAGAGAAAAGCCAAATAATATAATGAATATAATAATAATTTAATAATAATAAAAAAAATGTAAAAAACAAAATTGGACTCCCTTTTGGGCCCACTCTTATACATGGGGGGCCCTGGTGACTCAGGTAGGTACGTCATTCACCCCCTGTTTACCCATTGCATCTCTCTAAATGACTGGCTATATGGTAACACAGGAGACTGCCTGAGACCGGCACCACCAGCTCCAATGGATACCCTTTATGTGATATAAATATCAAAAATAAAAATATATTAAAAAAAGGACTCGGTTTTCGGTCCCTCTCATACATGGTGGGCCCTGGTGACTCAGGTAGATAGGTCTTTCACCCACATGTTCACCTGTTCACCAGATCACTCGTTCGTTCATCCATCCTTCCATCCATCCATCCATCCATCCATCCATCTATCCATCCGTCCATATGGCTGGCTATATAACACAGGAGACTGCCTGGGGCCGGCCATTTGTTTCAGGTGAACTGCTCTGTGGTCTGGCTGCCGGCTGGCTCTTGGCCTGGCTGATTGGCTGGTTGACCGTTGCTGTGTGTGTGTGTGTGTGTGTGTGTGTGTGTGTGTGTGTGTGTGTGTGTGTGTGTGTGTGTGTGTGTGTGTGTGTGTGTGTGTGTGTGTGTGTGTGTGTGTGTGTGTGTGTGTGTGTGTGTGTGTGTGTGTGTGAGTTTGTGTGTCAGTGTGTGTGTGTGTGAGTGAGTTTGTGTGTCAGTTTGTGTGTGTGTGAGTGAGTTTGTGTGTCAGTTTGTGTGTGTGTGTGTGAGTTTGTGTGTGTGTGTGTGTGTGAGTGAGTGTGTGTGTGTGTGTGTGTGTGTGTGTGTGTGTGTGTGTGTGTGTGTGTGTGTGTGTGTGTGTGTGTGTGTGTGTGTGTGTGTGTGGAGGGGTACGACCCCTGCGGGGAATGAGTGCCGTAGCAACCCTCTGTTTACTGTTTCCTCTAGCAGCGAAGCGTGCCGCGCTCTGCTCTGCGAACCCCGGCTTATTTGAGTCATTAGGGTCAGTGGTGTGTCTAGCCTCAATGCTCCCTCCCTCACTCGCAAAGGGATAGGTATGCAGGGTTTTTTTCTTCCTAGGGAAGAGGTGTGTGTGTGTGTGTGTGTGTGTATGTGTGAGTGTGTTTGTTTTCCTGTGCACATGGGTGTGCGTACACGTGTGTGTGTGCGTGTGTGTGTACACACTGCGTATGTTTATAAGGATGGTATAGGGTGTGTGTGTGTGTGTGTGTGTGTGTGTGTGTGTGTGTGTGTGTGTGTGTGTGTGTGTGTGTGTGTGTGTGTGTGTGTGTGTTTTCCTGTATGCATCTCTGTGTGTACATTTCCGTGTGTGCACATGTGTATGATAATGGGGATGGTACGCCATGTTGTCTATATCGGACTACTAAGAGAGTCTGTATGTGTGAACATGTGCGTGTGTGTGTGTGTCTCTGTGTGTGTGTTTTCCTGTGTGCATCTCTGTGTGTACATTTCCGTGTGTGCACATGTCACATGTGTGTGTGCATATACACACATCTGCACATGTGTGTGTGCATACATCTGCACATGTGTATGTTTATGGGGATGGTATGCCATGTTGTCTACAGGTATATGGGACCACTGAGAGAGCCTTCAGCAACCCAAACCTCCACAAGGACTTATTAGGAACTCCTGGCTGCACAATCAACAGACAGGCACATCAGCCTGCGGTTAGAGCCCACTAGCCAGTGCCACACACACAAAACAGGCTTGTGTTCAATTAAATGCCAAATGCTCCGTGAATTCAGAGCAATCCTTTATCTGGTTCACAGCCGTAGAAACCACAGACTTCAGCCTTTAAACTGTCCAGACAAATCCCTTCACTCTGTCCACAAAAAAATGAGTATTTTCAAAAACCACAGGTAGCAAGGACCCAATATAGATACAATTATTACGGTTATTTAGAATCACAATGAACCACAAAGACGTTTTGTAGTTTTGCTAACGTTCATTTTGATGATGAATGCAAGACATAGCTGAAGCTAGTCCTATCATATAATGGACATATGACCTTTAAATATCAAATGAAATTGAGATCATTTACCACAGTAGATAAACCATTAACGATGTTCTTCATTATGACCATTAAATGATAATAATTAATAACGATACTGAAAAATAATGTTACATGGTTGAGTAAATGTAACAAAAAACATTCAATTTCTTTTCACAAAGAAGCAAAAAAGTGAGAAGATCCCATGTGAACAAGCTTCTGAAATGTTTTCGTCTTCGTCTCATCTACATGCAGTTCATTTTAATTAGCACAACAGTGATGAATGCCTTGACTAGGGCAACCAGCTGCGCTTCCATTTTCAAAAAGGTCACCCTGTGCCATTATCAATCTGATTGCCTCTGAACAACTGTTTCGTTCAAGTGTACCGCAAGAAAAGAAAAAAAAGAGCAAGCAACCGGTACTTCTCATACATATACCCAATAAACTAAATGAACACCAGCCAACCAGCCAAATGGTGAAAATTCCGCTTGGCTGGTGGGGAAGAAAACTGACTAGCCACTTTAAACCATTTGTGAGTGTGCGTTTGCCATTTTGTTTGGCGGTGAAAGAAGTCTATTTAGAGCCCTGCCTATTGTGAACCATTCTGTGTCGCAGCACCACAGAATAAAATCTGAGCACCACAAATTGATCAGCAGCTGCACACACAACAATGGGGATATATGCATAAAGCCGAGCTCAAACTGCACGACTATCAGCCCGATTCTCGCCTGAAAACCCCCCTCACAACAATCGGTGGAATGTTACCCTGCAGGACCCATCGCAAGCGATGGTCGGGCAAGATTTCCTCGTTGTGACCGACGTTCTAAGATAGAAATTTGCCGGTTCAAAGAGTCGCAGATTGTAAATCATAGATATCAAACAATGTGTGATATTTACGTCTCGAAATAGAACATCGGATATTGTCTCTCGTGTTTACGATCTTACGGGCATAAGATTGACAGTTGCAATTCTCTTCATGTGTGCGCTGCAGCACGACGTCAAAATAGGACACGGAACATCGAAATTGGAATCTTGTAGTTTGAGCCTGACTTAACACTTGCACTGGCCCGATATTTGTAACCTGACTCTTACCAGAAGGATGGGTACCACATTGCTCCACGAATATCCCTCTGGAGCTACGCCATAAGCATAAGCTATTAACTCTCCAAAGGCGTGGTTTTATAAAAAATCCTTGCAAGTGATTTGGAAAACACTTGTCTGAACATACGAACAACGTTTAATGAGCTGCTACTTTAATTACTCACAGATTCAAAAATACAGTTAAAATTACAGAATCACTGTCGATGAGGGATTCCATGCGAGCGGCCATTGTTGCTGAAACGATGGTTGCGTTTTATTTTTTCCCTCCTTACGTTTCAATTTTGACTACGTCACATATATGAAAATCCAGCGATTTTGATTGGTTCTGTCACATTTTGGTTTGGGAGCAGGCCAGCAGGGCGAATCAATCCGAAGGTCTTCCATAGCCTCGTATGATCTTACAAAGCTGAGCAGAAATGCACAAGGGTTTGGCGAGAGTCAGGCTAAAATATGTGTTACCTGTAGCACCACTCAATGCTACTTGGTATCTAAAAAACCCTGAGGGAACCATATAGTATAATACACAATCTGGGACTCAAAATAGTGACAACAAGTTGAAGTAGGTTAGCATTTAGCTGCTTCTCTGATAGCGCACCACCAGACATACAGGAAATACGAGCCCTTTGTCCAGCTGTAAACAATATGTTAAAAGCCTAAATAATTACACAACCGCACGCAAGAGTCAAACTAAGGCAACCACCAAAAAAATCCTAAAACCATTTAGGGTTCTGTAAATGTATCTCTTCATTGTAGTAAGATCCGTAGCCTATATTGTAGCAAGATCCGTATTTGTGTCAAAGACGAGAGTGTTGAATGGGTATTCAAGGAAAATCAGCCCTTGTTGTTTGTCCAGGAAAATGCAAAACAGAGAGAGTGCTTTTTTTTCGTGGATCTGTCCCTTGCGGCTGCCCTTTCATCTCGAACAAACCCAAACTACACACACACACACACACACACACACACACACACACACACACACACACACACACACACACACACACACACACACACACACACGCACACGCACACACATACAAATAACCGAGAGGCCAAGGGGAACATCAGACCTCGGACCTTTAACCACCATAGACTTCCTTCCTCTCTCCCTCCCTCTCTCCCTCCCTCCCCCCACCTCTCTCTCTCTCTCTGTCCATCCTTCCCTCTCTCTTTCTCGCTTGCTCCCACCTTACTCCCTCTTTCTCTAACTCTCTCCCCATCCCTCCCTCTCTTTTCCTCCCTTCATCCCTCCCTCTCTCTATTCTTCCCTCTTCCCTTTCTCTTCCTCCATCGCTCCATCTCTCTCTTTCTCTCCCTCTCTCGCTTTCTCTCCCTCTCTCTGTTCTTTAGTGTGTTCTTTAAGTATGCCTGCGGGGCGTGATGAGTGCCACAGCGACCGGCTGGCCCCTTCCCTTCTCCGCGCAGGCTTGGCGTCGTTTGTAATCCACCTCGTAGTGAATATTAACCAAGTAAAACGGTAGGGAGAGGTGAGTGTGAGGGGGGGAGGGTTAGAGGAGAGAATAGAGGGGAGTAGGGTGGTAAAAGGGGTCAGTTGCTCAGGGCCCACGGAGAGAGGCGTCCTGGATTTTATTCCATTGTGTCTTGCAGAGGCGACTCTAGGGTCAGCTGGCGCCCCAAGCAAATATTCAAAAGAATGAACATTTGAACCAAAATTGCCACTACTGTAGCAAAGTTTGAGCTGTTATTCCCCATCCAGGGGTTTTGGGGGCCCCAAACAGCTGCCTGCCTAGTGACAAGTGCCTGGTGACAAGATGCGCCTCTGATGTCTTGGATGGTGGGGGGGGGGGGGGGGGGGGGGGTCACCTGCCAGAGGCCCTGAGGGGGGAGGGGTGTTCTTTTATACATGATGAAAGCAGCTTCCCCATTGATCTCCACTGGGTCAGGCCTATACTCTCCTGTGAGCACTTGGGCTGCTGCCTTTGGGGGCACTTTCATTAGCACGACAGGAAGTCACCGAGTGGAGTCATTTTTCCAACAGGTTCCACAAAGACAGCGGGAAATGAAATGTAGTGCGCTGCACGGTGAGGGAATAGCCTCATCATAATAATAAGGGGACATGGCCGTAACTACTATTGAGGACACAGAAGTCATGTACTCTGCATTTTTTTGTTTTTCAGTAATGTAAAGTTCATCTCTGATGAAAATTGATATATGATCAACAATGATAAATTCAGTCTGTATACGCCACCCCCATTTATCTTCTTCAAGACAGTGATTAATGAAAACAAACTGAAGAGTTTGACTGAAGTGTTTGAAGCATTCTAAACAGTATGCAGTACAGCACGCAGTATTTGACCTCTGTATTTGAAAATGTCTGCTTACGGCCCTGTAAGGGAACTGACTGCTGTAAAGACTTACCTACGGAGCGGTGACAAAGAACAGCTCACACGGTCCTCTTCAAAGGGGCCGGGGGGAGTGGACTGTGTGTGTGTGTGTGTGTGTGTGTGTGTGTGTGTGTGTGTGTGTGTGTGTGTGTGTGTGTGTGCGTGTGCGTGTGTTTGTGTGTGCAAGTGCGTGTGTATGTGTGTTGTTGTTGTTTTTGTTTTTTGGGGGGGTCCAGATGTTGGAATTAATCCACTTTGGCAACCCCACACAACATTTTCATTTCACAAATGCTTGCCAATAATCTCTCTTCTCCTGGGGAGTCAATAGTGGGATTGACGTATCTATAATCACCAGCTGACCTGAGACACGCCTCTCCTCTGACAGCTGCCTGTATTGATTACCAGCCTGGACTTTTTACATTAATCAATGACAAGGAAAGAAAAATCCCATACTTGAGTGAATGATTATGGTCTCTGTCTCTGTCCTCTCTGCACACAAGCAGTAAATTTGACCTTTTTCATTACCGTAAAATATCTTGAAATAGAAATGAGGAGGTCGCAGGGGTTAAAATAACGACAAAAGAGGTCACAAAATGGAGAAACTGAGAAAAATCTATTTCTTAATATTTTCTTCTTAATTAGGAAACACTAAGTGGTGAAATTGGTAAATGTTTTTAGCTTGTTAAAATGTGAAAAAAACGTTCTGGACACATCGTTTACACCCTGGCTGACTCGGAAATGAGGTCTGGTGTCCAAAATCCCGGAGGTACCCTTTAAGTCACAAAATTAGGGATGAAAGCTGGTGTTTCAATACAGCTACAAAATAATAGGGAATACGCTAAAAACTATGAGGGAGGGAAAAAATGTGCTTTTGCGACCATGTTGATTTATTAATTTTTCCTTCTGTGCAATATTCAAATGTTAGGTGAGCTAACTAATTACCTTGATGGTAGCATTTCCACTCCATAAGGCTGTTATGTTTTTCTGCTCCTCCGTGTTTATCAGGCTTGGTGCTCAGTTAGCTCTTCTCGTCTTAGCTCAGCCCGGCGTAAAGCCTTGCTAATTAAGGTGACTTTCCTCTGAGAGCACTGAATCATGCAGTTCCTCACCATTTAGACGGCCACAGCTCAATTAATGAGCACACACCTCAGCACTCACACACATGCAAGCACGCACATACTCTCATTCATACACACACACACACACACACACACACACACACACACACACACACACACACACACACACACACACACACACACACACACACACACACACACACACACACACACACACAC
>NC_085879.1:37273705-37286205 GCF_034702125.1 Engraulis encrasicolus | reverse complement strand
CACACACACATACACACACACACACACACACACACACACACACACACACACACACACACACACACACACACACACACACACACACACACACACACACACACACACACACACACACACTCTCTCTCTCTCTCTCTTACTGATTCTTCTTACGACAGATTTCATGCAGCACACTGGACTTTCAATCTACCTCACCAGTTGCTACCAAACACACACAGCACCACAATTCTATTGCACATTCCATGCACAACTGCACACGCTCATCTTACCTCTTACCTACCTCAACAAGCTGCCAAGACTACCTCACCAAGACAAGTGAAGTTACCTCACCAGTGTTCCTTCTGGCGTGAAGCCTGTGTGTCTATACATGAACCTTATGCCTCTCCATGTCGATGTATTACGAATGTCAGTGTGGTCTGCTGTACTTTGCTAATTGTGTGTGTGTGTGTGTGTGTGTGTGTGTGTATGCAGGGCCGCTGACAGCTTTGCCTGGGCCCGGGACAAAGACATCTGTAAGGCCCCCTACCCAATTCATACACTGTAATGAGGATCCAATTCTGGGCCCCCTCTCTCCCTGGGCCCGGGACAAGTGACCTCTTTGCCTCCCCCCCGTCAGCTTCCCTGTGTGTATGTTATGTTATGTGTGTATTGTGACTTAAGTCTTTCAACTGAAGAACTCTGTATATTGTTCTTTTCTTTTAATGTAATTAAACTGAAAATGTAGATGTGCTCATTCTGTATCCAATTCAGAAAACGATTCATTACTCAAACACAATACAACTGAGGATAAGTTTTGTGGTTTGAAAGAGCACTCCAAATGAGTGTTATGGATACTAAAACCACTCCATTATTCTGCTGTTGCCATGGTGACTATAAGAGCCTTCATCGGAAAAAGACCACTTAAAAAAACATCAGGCAATATCACACTTGTCCACTTACCAGGTTTCTCCGAACATGTTGTTTCAGTGCTGTATTTGATGTGTTTGCTGGCAATGTAGTACTTCAAAATAACATAAATATCTAAGCAATTTCAAGTCCTACGTAATCCCTCAGGCAGATCTTATCAGATAGTCTAATGGATATTTTTCATTAAGTCTACATCTTCCAGATGGCCACAGCCCATTGTGTGAAAGCTGGCATGACCACCATAGACTTCTCCACGTTGTTTTTTTTTCGTGCATGAGATACTGCTTTAAGTTTAGTTCTCATGTAGGCTACAATCCAACGACCACACGCAATCACCGCAGTCAGGGCCGGTTCTAGCCAATCTGGAGCCCTAGGCCAGTGTTTCCCAACCAGGGGTACGTGTACCACTAGGGGTACGCGAGCACACTGCAGGGGGTACTTGAAAAATGTTTACTACAATAACAAATGCAGGAGCAGTCACATTAGGACAGAGAAAGTGATATAGAACGGTAATTAGGGGGTACTCATGGCACAACTTAGAGGCTTAGGGGGTACGCGAGACAAAAAAGGTTGGGAAACATTGCCCTAGGCAAACACCACCTGTCCTTTTCGTTCATTTTCAAATCGGCATCTACTGTATTATAGCCTACACAGTGTTGTACATACAGTACATCTAATCGAGCACAGCCGATCCCTGCCCGCAGTGGTCCTCCTTGTTGTTGCATCAATTTTGACAGTCTCTAATTTGTCAGGGCTGTACAGGTATACACACAGTCTCAGGTGTGTAACCATGTCACTGGCTACGTTTACATGACGTTTTTCATTACAAATTAATAATTCCGAATTAAATAATTGTGTCGAGTTTACTTTGATCTTTCATTTAATTCTGAATTGTGAGGTGTTTACATGACGTTTTCAAAGCGGTAATAAGCTTCATTCAGAATTAAAGCGAGTTAATTATGAATTAAATGTCTCATGTAAACGTAGCGATTGACAGGAGCTGAAAAAGAGCCAAAGTAAAATGATTTCACAGTGACACTAATTGCATGGCAACGGTTTCACGTTAATATTTTGATAACAATGGAAATCTGCTGCATAGATATCCACAAAACATGAATTCAACTAGTAAATATTTCATGCTTTAGATTTCCTCATGCATATGCGCCAGAAAATTTGTTTTCTGTGATTTGCGTAGTATTGTCATGCGTCATTTGAAGCGCAGAGTCTGCCTTAATTTTTCAAGATGTTGATTGCATTATCGCGGTCACCACATGACTTCGCAATGGGCATAATTTGCCTTTCTCTCTCTCTCTCTCTATTCCCACCCGATCTCATTTTGAAATGTAAATTGCATATCTGTGGACCCGGGGTTTTGGCTGGAATAAAGGATCCTTTTTCAAGCCCTCTCTGTGGCCGTAATCGTCTTCCATTTGCCTTTGTCCTCCCCTCATAACCCAGTCGCCCCCTCCACACACACATACGCACGCACTCTCTCTCTCTCTCCGAGTCTGCCTCCCTCCTCTTCTCTTCTCTTGTTTCTATCTTCAAATGCGTATCTACATCAGGCCTCTTTTTTCCCTCCTGGGCCATGACCTTTGACCCCGTCTGATCTCTGTCTTGTAGAAGGGGGCCAGTGTTGTGTGGCCAAGCCCCCTAACACGGTTGCCAGATCAGACTGATTTCCAGCCTAAAAAAATCCTCAAAACCCGCCTGGGAATACTAAACCCCAACTAATTTTAACTAAATTCTATTGATTTCTAAGGCCAGAAATGGCCAGAAAAACTCGCCTAAATGTCCTTTATGCCCCTTTTTACCCGCAGATGGCCATCCTCAGCAGCCCAATTGGGTGGGAAACCGTCCATTCTGGCAACACTGCTCCCTAACCTCACCCCCCACCCCCCACGGTGGCCACAGTGGGCCTTTCTGATTGAACATTTCAACAGGGATGGGTGGGGGTGGGTAAGCCAAATAGGTCAGTTGTCCCGGGCCTAAGGAGAGAGGGGCCCCCAAAATTGGGAGTTGTATATTGAGTTCTGGGCCCTTTCAGAAGACCGTGTCCTCGGCCAGCTGGCCAAAAGCTGGCTGTCAGCAGCGCTACACACAAACGCGCAAACACACACACACACACACACCACAGTGGGTCTTTCTGATGGAACATTCCGGAGCTGCCTGCTCTCCTGCCGAGGTCTTGGCAAGGGCACACAGACAAACACGGAACATGGCCGGACCGTTTCTCCCCCCCCCACTTCTTCTTCTTTTCCTTTTCGATATCTCGAATCCCGAGGTTGATCTCCTTGCCAGGATGCTGCGCTCTCCTCCATCTCCTTCCTTCCCAGGTGGAGGCCTGTTCTGTAACTTCGCAGAAAAAATAACAACACATTCCCTTTTCATTCCTGCCAGGAAAGAGTCATCTAAGCTCACATCTTCTTCGAGGAGGAGGAGGAGGAAAGGTGGAGGGGGAAAAAAATGTAGCCTACATCAGAAGGGAGCACCCAAAAAACCCCCAAAAAAACCACCTATTCAGCTAAATCAATACAGAATAACAAATGTAAGTGTTCATTTAAAACAAAAAATGGCATGAAAAATACTTTCATAGCCCAAAAATGCTTCTAAGTCTTCTAAGATTTCTGCCTTGATAAAAGAGCTGAGCTGATAAAAGAGTTTCCGAGACAAAGCCAAAGACAGCAGGTAAGAGTACAAAGGAACAAAACATCTTCAAAAACGTACAATCTTGAGTGGAGGACGTGCTGTCGAGAGCAATTAGACCAGAAGAGGCTGTCCATCCTTGAGAGCACTGTATGGAGAAGTGATTATATAAAATGAGGGCTTGTTGTCAGGCATATGCTCGGATACGTGATGACTCCGACCACGGCTGACGTGTTTCAGCAGGCAAAGACGACGATCATCCTTCCTCCTGGTCAACATTACAGTATGTTATTGGACATAATTCACTTGAGAGAGAGAGAGAGAGAGAGAGAGAGAGAGAGAGAGAGAGAGAGAGAGAGAGACAGAGAGAGAGAGAGAGAGAGAGAGAGAGAGAGAGAGAGAGAGAGAGAGAGAGAGAGAGAGAGAGACAGAGAAAGAGAGAAAGAGAGAAAGAGAAGAAGAAGGAGGAGTAATAACATTTGCTAGTCTATGAAAACAGACAGGTCAGAGACAGCCACAGCCAGGAAAATGAGATGAGATCTTTCTTTAATGCGGCATCAGGACATTGACAAGACACCCAGGGGATGATCAGTGCACAAATCCACACAAACCACAAGCAAAGAAAAACTCTCCATGTGTGCGTTCCAACATGTGACCTTGCGTCCTCCACTTGTGCTTGTGGCCTCGTACCAGGAAGTAATACGTCGTGATGACATCACTGACAACAGCATTATATTTCAATATCTCGCAAAAGCTCAACTGTAAAGTCATTTTCTCATTTTCAAACAGGATGGTAAATGAAGAATAGTCCCCCAAAAAATGTTTTGGCTAGGCTGACAGCTGGGAAACTTAATTGTTTTCTCCACGGAGGTGGGGCATCAGCAAAACGTGACGCCAAAAGGCCAAGTGGAGGACGCAAGGTCGCATATTGGAATGCATACCATGTCTCCTCTTCAGAGGAAGAGTCCCAGAGTCTGTCAGCCCCACTGCCTACCACCTTACTTGGGGCTGCCCACTCCATGCGTCTCGCCTAGATCTCTCCTGTGGCTGCATCAAATGAAGGCTGCCACCATCAGTTCCAACCACCGGTGTCAACAGTCAAAGTCAAAGTAAATGTATGGTGTAAGTACAACACTAGCACATGATATTAACATAGCTGTTATACCAGTTATTCCACTGTACCTGATCATAAGACAAGTACACAGGTGTACTAGTTACTCGCATAAGTTACCCATGTTGGAAGGATAACTGTGTTCTTTTCTTCTTTTTTAAATTTTACTTTTAATTTTGAACATCTCTATTTCCAACTGCCAACCACCCTGCCTAGTCTACCCTCCCCATCACACCATCTCCTGCTCGCCTGCCAGTGAACATCGCCGTTCAGTACAGGGACCACAGCACTTGATTCATGTCCGCCTGGCAGAGATTTTTTTTCTCCTGTGTGTGTGTGTGTGTGCGTGCGTGTGACTACGTTTACATGACGTTTTTAGTTCCGAATGAATAATTCCGAAATAAATGTGTTCACATGATGTTTTCAAAGCGGAATTAAGCTTTACTCAGAAGTAAAGTGAGTCAATTCTGAATTGAACGTCTCATGTAAACGCAGCCAGTGTGTGTGTGTGTATGTGTGTGTGTGTGTGTAACAATTCAGTCAACTCGTCATGGGGCAGTTCTGCAGCTCTTGTAACACAGGCTGAGGCTCTTTTGCTTTAGTACTTTAGTAGGTGCAGGCTTCAACCGACCCGACCATAATCAATTCACTCATTCACATGACTGGCACGAATGAACAAACACTGATGTCAGTGATGTGCGGTTTACAGCACTGTGTGATGGTGACATCGAACAGACAAAAAAACCCTGATGTATATGGATAACTATCGCTACATCATATGTGTTTCTACTGTTTACAAAAATTAGTAAGTGGCTAGTTCGATGCTTCAACAATGAAAAACGTAGTTAGTGGCCTCAAACACTAGATCGTGAGTGTGCACTGTGCATGAGTGTCAGGTTAGGTATAGGGGCTGGCGGATGAAGTGAAAACAATTAAGTGTAGTAGAGCAACAATCTGCTGTACCGAACCAACTGCACTGCAATTACGGTTGCCTGCCAGTGGCGAGTCCATTGATTATTTAAAGGGAAAAAAGCACAACAAAGAGTGCAATCTGACTGCTGATGCATAGATGTGTCTCAAACTGGCTTGTCGAGAGAGAGAGAGAGAGAGAGAGAGAGAGAGAGGGAAAAAGAGAGAGCAAGAGAGAGAGAGCACAAGAGAGAGAGAGGGGGGGAGCGAGAGAGAGAGCGCACAAGAGAGAGAGAGAGAGTGCGCACAAGAGAGAGAGAGAGAGAGAGAGCACAAGAGAGAATGCGCACGAGAGAGAGAGAGAGAGAGAGAGAGAGAGAGAGAGAGAGAGAGAAAGAGAAAGAGAGAGAAGAGAGAGAGAGAGAGAGAGAGAGAGAGAGAGAGAGAGAGAGAGAGAGAGAGAGAGAGAGAGAGAGAGAGCGTACAAAATTGCGAGATTGTAAATGGTGTTGCTGAGAGCATATTTACGCTGGCTGTCAAGAAGGCAAGACACCCACTGCAAACCACTGGCAAACTAATGCTCACAGAGAATAAGGACCAAAGTCTTCCTCAAACTACATACCATATGACAAAAAGAGTGCATTTTACAGCACCTCTTTCCTCTCCACTCATTTTTTTTATGACAAAGCGAAAGAGACATCAGTATTTGGTACTTGTTCCTGAAACAGCATAAATGTGAAACCGTTTTGTGTAACGTGTGCAGCAGAGCTGTAGCAGACATCAACTTCTTTTTTTTTTCTTATTCGGTGCAAATTGACAGCTTCTGAAACCTGACATTCATAAAAATCAGGTAATGTGACAAGACACTGTGAGACACTGACAGTTCCACATCTTTTCATATCTATTAATAATAACGAGGGCTGGCGCCGCGCTCTTTTTCTGTCATCTGTTCATCTTCTTCTTCCACCTCCTCCTCCTCCGCCTCCTTCTGTCTTTCCGTCCGCCTTTTGCCATGTGCCCACGTGAGAGTCTCTTTCAACAGGGGCCATCGGTGGTGGTGTGAGGTGCGTGTTATCTCGTATGTGTGTGTATCCGTGTGTGTGTGTGAGAGTGTCCGTGTGTGTGTGTGTGTGTGTGTGTGTGTGTGTGTGTGTGTGTGTGAGAGTGTCCGTGTGTGTCTATGAATGTGAGTGTGAGTGTCCGTGTGTGTGTGCATGTGTGTGTGTGAGAGAGAAAGTTGAGAGTGTGAGGGTTCATCCGTGTGTATTTTTGGGGTCGAGAGGCGTATTGGTCTTTTCAATTTGCCCATGTGAGGGCTGGTACCAGGAACCGTGATGTCTACGTGTCTGTGTCAGTGTGTATATATTAGGGGGGATAGTGGTGGTGTTGGTGAGGTCTCGACAGGTCAAACGTCCGTCATCTCGTCCTCTGTATCACCCTCGGGCTCCCCCTCCTCCTCCTCGTCCGAGGTTACGTCCGGCTCGTCCGCCTGCGACACGCACTTGGCACACGCACAGACGAACAAGTAGTTCTCCCTGGAAAAGAGAGGAGAGATAGACAGAGATATTGGTTGGCCGAATTGCGAAAGTTCAGAGCTGACGAACAAGACGTTTTCATTGAAAGAAAAACAAGATGGACAAATAAATCCATTGGCCAACAAAAATAAATGATGGCAAGTAGTTCTCCCGGAACCCATTCTAGCCTGGAGACACACATATACGCTGCATTCAGGCTTGTGAGATTTGTGAGTTTTTTCATTAAAATCAAATGTGGGTATGTAAGAGCTGAATGAACACATTTTAATCCAAAATGGGGGCCCTAGCTTTTAAATGCAACCTATGTCATGTTTGTATGTGCTTCGGGGGCTGAGATATTTAGTATTTAATAGGCAGAGGGCACCCTTTCCCAAAAAGGGCTTAGGATAAAATGGGTTAAAATAGAGGAAAGATATAGTCCAAAAAATGTGTTGGTCAATATTTTGCCTTTTGGGATTGTATATTTGCATACTTGTCAGAGGTGCACACAAACGAGTAGTTCTGCCTGAAAAGAGGGGAATAGTGCAGCAATGACACCTATTTCCAATAAAGCCAAGAGCAACTTCAGATCAACATATTATTTAGTTTATCCTGTATCGAGGATGGCAGGGCTATTAAGCATTTCCCCCATTAACTGCAGGCTTCATTAGACAGAGGCGAAAGTATTAAATGTTCTTAAAATCGATGGCTTAATTGGCAAGAAAATAACACCCAGCATCTTTGACCATCGTAGAACAGTGACCCATAAAATGCAGAACATCGACCATGAAATAATTTTTAAAAAAAATGTTGGTGGGACAGATCGGCCATGACGTTACCATGACTTTCAAAAATCAGTATCACATCAGTATCACCAAATATCCCAAAACCCATAATGAAGTTCATTCAGGATCCCCAAAAAAAGAGTGTCTTTGAACACCCATCAGTCGAATCACACACACACAAAAAAAACCATATCACTTTGGCTATGAAAAAAACCCATACTGTTACAGATCTATAAGCTGTTAATGGATGTGTCACCCTCGAATTTCATTCTCATTTTTAACATTTATTATTAAAGAAAAAAAAAACCCTAATAAACATTCGAGTTAAAAGAATAGACAAAAACCCTTATCGTTAGTCTTGCCTGAAAGACAGCGGACACTTTTCACCCAGCAACCCGCAGTCACAGCCGCACAGCGGAGCATTACAATGAACAAGAAGAGGAGCAGGAAAGAGGAGGAAGATGAGGAAGAGGAGGAAGAAGAGGAAGCCGCAGCATTGCGCAGCGCTGAGGCACTCGCTTGTTGGGCCAGTGAAAGACGGAATAGTTCACTAGACTGAGATCTGAGTTATGACTGCTAACCGCTAGTCCACCCCGACTACGACAGACACATTGACGCGCAAGAAGAGTTCTCACACACATGCATGCAGACACAGACCAACGAGTTCTCACATACACACTCTCCGGTGCCCGCACGCATACACACACACTGCCGTCCAAATGAATTCACAAATGTACACAGAGAAACATGCGTGCAAATTGAAATACACGTACACAAACACACACACACATATATATAGTGCCTTCAAAAACAAACATGTACAATCAGACTCAGAACACAATGAGACACAAATAGGTTACACGCACACACACTCAGACTCACTGAGTACCAACAGAGTGCAGACACAAACTACTACACTGTACAACAAACACACAGTTGTACAAAGAGTGCACACACACATACTGTAGAGGCACAGTAATACACAAATTACACACACACACACACACACACACACACACACACACACACACACACACACACACACACACACACACACACACACACACACACACACACTCATTACAGTGCATTTGTATTGGACGGCGATGAGGAAGACTAATTTGTTGCATGGAAGGCTCGCCACGCACCAGTTGGCCCCCTTTGACTTACAGTGTAACAAAACCTTTCAAGGTGAACTACCACCTCCTACCATCACGCAAACACACACACACACACACACGCAAACACAGACACACCCACACACACACAAACACAGACACACACACACGCAAACACAGACACACCCACACACACACAAACACAGACACACCCACACACAAACACACTCCCCCTTAGTCACAAGCGCGAGCGAGCACGCACACATGCACGCACGCGCACAAACGCACATCCAAACAAAAAATCAAACGTAGGTACGCACACACACAACCGCCCTTAGTCACAAACACACGTTAGCTCTCTCTCTCTCTCGCTCTCTCTCTCTCTCTCTATCTCACACACACGCATGCACTGCACGCGCACGCACGCACGCACACGCACACACACACAAGTCAGGGGTGCAAGTCATACGTGCCACATATCAGCGTGCAGCCCTGGTTCAGGTTTCCCAGGGTGTGAATCAGCTTCCGCCCCCTCTGGCAGGTAAGTAATCAATGGGGAAGAGAGGAGCGGCACGGCAAGGTGTGTGTGTGTGTATGTGTGTGTGTGTGTGTGTGTGTGTGTGTGTGTGTGTGTATGTGTGTGTATGTGTGTGTATGTGTGTGTATGTGTGTGTGTGTGTGTGTGTGTGTGTGTGTGTGTGTGTGTGTGTGTGTGTGTATCTGTGTGTGTGTGTGCGCGTGTGTGTATGCTGCCCTCCCCAGTGCCAGATGCGTTTTGCACAAGATGGAGGCCTATTGAACCACCCCCATCCACTCAGATACACACAAACCACAAGCTCCATGACCCCCCCCCCCACACACACACACACCTTCGCACCACCCCCATCCACTCAGATACACACAAACACACTCCCTCTTTCACACTACACCCACACCCACACTCAGCCACATCCCCCTCCACCAACCCCACCTTCGCACTACACCCTCCACCCACTTACTTACTAACTCGCACGCACACACGTGCAAACGCACACACGCACACACACACACGCTCACACACGCGCACACACGCGCACACGCACACACACACACACACACACGCTCACACACGCGCACACACGCGCACACGCACACATGCGCACACGCGCACACACACACACAGTCCGCCCAGCTGGCCTGACTCACCGCCACATTTACTAGTCATGTTGGAGGCCGCTGGAGGGAAACTGTTTCTTTGTTTTGTTTGGCCTTTTATATCCTATTGTGTGCAAAGACTACAGCCATACTCATACCCAATCAAACACTCACTATATTTCACCCAAACGGCACCCAAATTTGGGCGTCAAGAAGCGATTTCAGTGACTCGAGCGACACTTAGTAGTTGGACTTACGCCAGGCATGGGCAACTTTCTTGATAAAGAGGGCCAATACTTTTAATCGCCACCATCAGACGGCCACATGACCACGCACTTCAACTACTGTACATTTTTTTTTAACATTTTTATACCTGAATCTTTATTAAACCATGGCATTTTAACATGATGTCCCTGATAAACAGCAAACGAGACAAAATGCTACGTTTTAAAGAGAGAGCAAAATACGGCAATGCTGGCACACTATTAAATTGGGTTTATACCACGGCAGTCTGGAATCTCCCATTGTGACGCACTAAATTGGGTGTTGATTAACTGTCTATAGATGCACACCTGAAGTAGTCCCACTATTAGGTCACTTTTCTGACCGCATAACTCCAGTGTATCAATGCGCCAAGGCACGCGCGTTCATAAATTACACACAAAAAAGTTGCAAGCATTACGCGCTGAATGTCGCATCGCGCGTCTGGAAACACCAGCAATGTATAGTGAATCTGGAGCAAATCTTAGTAGGCCTAATCAAATTTCAAACATGTTTATTTCTCCCAACTGACCATCACTCTGTCAACTTTGTGATAGAGAGAGAGAGAGAGAGAGAGAGAGAGAGAGAGAGAGAGAGAGAGAGAGAGAGAGAGAGAGAGAGAGAGAGAGAGAGAGAGATTCCCTGCGCAAAGTAAGGGACGCCCGTTTCACGTGGGCGTTTCTTCCCCACGAGAGATGTTTCCTGGGGTTGTAGCGTTTATCAGTTGAGAGAGTAGCGTAACTTGTGAAAAGTATGGGATATTTTCGGATCAATAACTATGGGAACGCAGTGGAAAATAAATCAAAGGGAGTTTCCTATGGGAGGAGAGCAGATTGACGAGGTGCCTGTTTTGATGAAGTTAATGGCGAGGCGAGGCATTTAGAATGTCGCCAAGATGCGCGGGGTATTTTTTTAATCCATTGAGATCTGTACATTTGTAGGAATCATGCCAACTGTAGCATAATCTAGTGGGCAAGTCAGACGCGCCCATATATCGGATGGGTAGAACATTGAGGCGACTGACTTGACAACCAAATGTGATAGAATTAACGACTGGCTCTTGACTTGACAACCGAATGCGATAGAACTATCAACGGTGTCTTGGCCATAGCAACCTTCAATTTAGAATTAGCAACGGCAGTTCGCCAGAAAGTTATGAAAAGAAGCTTCTTGTGGCGGAAGGAAGTAGTTCAACAGAAAGCCTTTGTTTTAGCCATTAAACCATCTAAATAATTCCTCAAATAAATTTTAGACAGTGTGGCAACCGTGGTATAAGCGGGATAATTGCCTTCACGGTGTGCGTATAACAGGAGAAATAATGCACACCGAGGTGTAACGGCCACCCTAGGTGTGCATTATTTTTCCTGTTATACGCATACCGTGTCGTCAATTATCCCTTATTTAGTGAGTGAGTCTAGGGGCCATACTGAGTGAGGAGAAGGTGGTGCCTCACAAGGAGGGCGTGGCCTGACTAGGTGTATGTATTTAGTGTAATGTGGAGAGCTCAGAGGACCAAGGACCGGTGCAGGTGTAGTGTGTGGGGTGTGGTAAGGACCAAGGACCGGTGCAGGTGTCGTGTGTGGGGTGTGGTAAGGACCACATCTCTTGCACATCTCTTGCAGCCTTCAAGAAACAACTAAAGACCTTCCTCTTTCGAGAGTATCTACTAGACTAATGCTTGAGCTGGCCTTGCCCCAGGGCAGACTCCTGACATGATGTTTAGTTTAGTTTGTGTGTGTGTGTGTGTGTGTACTCGTTATTTACTCTATATATTTAAAAAAAAAAAAAAACTAACCCCTCTTTGCAACTGCACTTGTTGTTCTGTATATCTTCTGTGCACTTTGTATTTGCTTGTGATGTTGGCTTGATTATGTCCTCTTTTGAAAGTCGCTTTGGTTATAAAGCGTCTGCCAAATGCAATGTAATGTAATGTAATGGACCAAGGACCGGTGCAGGTGCAGGTGTCGGTGTGCAGGTGTAGGTGTCTCACCTCAGTGTCTTGTGGCGGCTATGGCGACTGCGGTCCCTCTGGCAACAGTCCAGGTAGCTGATGCAGATCTCCTAGAGAGGAAACACAAGGAGAAGGGGCTTACAATACAATACTAAAATAGAGAGAGGG
>NC_085879.1:37173705-37268705 GCF_034702125.1 Engraulis encrasicolus | reverse complement strand
GTGTGTGTGTGTGTGTGTGTGTGTGTGTGTGTGTGTGTGTGTGTGTGTGTGTGTGTGTGTGTATGTGTTTAGTGCAGGTAGAAGGTGCGGTGTGCGTCTTGTGTGTGTGTTCGTGTGTCTGTGTGTGTGTGTGTGTGTGTGTGTGTGTGTGTGTGTGTGTGTGTGTGTGTGTGTGTGTGTGTGTGTGTGTGTGTGTGTGTGTGTGTGTGTGTGTGTGTGTGTCAGTGTGTGTATGTTGGGTTTAGTGCAGAAAGTGCAGTGTGCTTGTGTGTGTGTGTGTGTGTGTGTGTGTGTGTGTGTGTGCATGTTTTGAGTTAGTGCAGGTTGAAAGTTCAGTCACAAGTATAGTAGTGCAGGTGGAATGTTCAGTCGCAGATATGGTGGTGGGGGATGGGGAGGGGGGGTTGTCAGTGGCCTTGCTGGCTAGAGGCTGACAGTGGAGGGGGGGGGGGGGTTGTCAGTGGCCTTGCTGGCTAGAGGCTGACAGTGGAGGGAGAGTGGGTTGAGTGTTCAGCATCTTGATCGCTTGGTGCATTGTGCTGCTCGCCAGCCGGGTGGTACGGGAACGGAGGCGCCTGTACCTCTTTCCAGAGGGCAGGAGGCTGAACAGTTTGTGTGCAGGGTGGCTTGTGTCTTTGATGATCATCAGTGCTTTCCGGGTGAGGCGTGTGGTGTAAATGTCCTGCAGGGAGGGGAGTGGTACTCCAATGATCTTCTTCGCTGTGTTCACAACACGCTGGAGTGTCTTCCTGTTTTTCTCCGTGCAGCTTCCTCCCCACACTGTGATGCAGTTGGACACGACGCTCTCTATGGTTCCTCTGTAGAATGTTGTCATGATGGAGGGTGTAGCACTTGCCTTCTTTAGTTTGCGCAGGAAGTAGAGACGCTGATGGGCCTTCTTCGCCAGTGATGTAGTGTTGGTGGTCCAAGAGAGGTCGTCGCTGATGTGCACTCCAAGGAACTTGGTGCTGCTCACTCTCTCCACAGCATCGCCGTCGATGGTCAGTGGTGGCAGTTGTTTTTGGACCCTTTGGAAGTTGACAACAATCTCCTTGGTCTTGTTGACATTCAGCAGGAGGTTGTTGTCTTTGCACCATCTGGCCAGCAGGTCTACTTCTTCTCTGAAAAGTGATGGGATGACTGCTTGCTCCAGAGAGATGTTAAAGATGTCTGTGAAGACATCCTTCAGCTCTTCTGCACAATCCTTCAACACTCGGCCTGGTATGTTGTCTGGGCCAGCTGCTTTGCGTGGGTTGATGGTGGCCAGTGTCCTCTTAACACTGGCAGAGGACAGGTAAAGGGGTTGATCATGGGGGGGAGGGGGAGTTTTCTGTGGGTGAGTGTCATTTTGTGCTTCAAAGCGGGCAAAGAAACTATTCAGATCGTTTAGCAGAGAGGTGTTGTTGTCACAGCTTCGTGGTGCAGGCTTATAGTCCGTGATGGCCTGTATGCCCTGCCACAGGCTCTGTGCATCTCTGCTGTCTTTGAAGTGTGTTGTTATTTTGTCTGAGTATTCCTTTTTTGCTTTCCTGATGCCCTGGGACAGGTTAGCCCTTGCTGTCTTTAGGCCAGCTACGTCTCCTGCTCTGAAGGCTTTGTCTCTGGCCCTCAGCAGTCGGTGAACGTCTCCTGTGAACCATGGCTTCTGGTTGGCCCTGGTAGTGATGTGTTTTATTTCTGTAACATCATCGATGCATTTTGTGATGTAGGAGAAATGCGAATACGTGTGTGTGTGTGTGTGTGTGTGTGTGTGTGTGTGTGTGTGTATGTACTGCACCAATCTACCTTCTGGAGGCCACTACTATTGGAGCACACCAAAATCAGCCTAGCCCAAATCCTGGACCCCACATGTTTTGACCCCTTCTGCTGGGGTAGTTTTGTTGTTACTGCTAAAAGTAAAAGTGTTAAAAAAATCCTCACCGAGAGGTGAAGGTTAGGAATTGTTTTGGTTTGGGCACAGTTTAGAATTCTTAAGCTATTGTTAGAGTTATTATGAATGGAAGTCAATGGGAAGGCCCCACAAAGATACTACGGTGGGACTGTGTGTGTGTGTGTGTGTGTGTGTGTGTGTGTGTGTGTGTGTGTGTGTGTGTGTGTGTGTGTGTGTGTGTGTGTGTGTGTGTGTGTGCCAGCGTGGATGAGTGAGTGTAAGCCTGTCAGCCTCTATCAGCTTTGGGTTGGCCATTGTCCAAACATGAGCAGTAATTTCAGTTTTGAGTGTGTGTGTGTGTGTGTGCGTGTGTGTGTGTGTGTGTGTGTGTGTGTGTGTGTGTGTGTGTGTGTGTGTGTGTTTCTAAGTGTGTATGGGCAAAATGAGTGTATACAACAAAACTGACACAGTCGGAGGAGAGAAAGTCATCAAGGCGTTAAGAGACTGCAAAGCCAGAGTGATGATGTGCTTAGAAGAGGAGGAAATGGTGACCTTTCTCTATGTCCTTGTATAACTGGTCGATAAAGGCATCCAGCTGCTCCCTCTGGTGGCCAGGAAGCTGAAGTGCATCACAGGCATGAACCCACTGGCTGAGCGAACTAGGAAGGATAAAACAAAAACACAAAACAAGGGGGGGGGGAAAGAATAATAAGAAACAGTTGTGAAACAAAAGGACTTTTGGTGCTTGGGCCCTAATAACCTGATTATCTTTTCACACGGACAATGTCAAGTTCATTTACTTTTAAATAATTACACGATGAGCATGAACAGGTTTGATTTAAATGAAGGCAGATGTTGTGTAGATGTTGCAGAGCCGTTTTCCGTTTTTACCTGGTCCCGATGCCTTGTCCGTTGGTCCCCACAAGGGAGAAGAGAGAGCGGAAGCCCTCAGGAGTAAACCACTGAACAGAAGGACAATCAAGAACAGGGGAGAGAGAGAGAGAGAGAGAGAGAGAGAGAGAGAGAGAGAGAGAGAGAGATTTGATGAGTGAGAGAAAGAGAGGGAGACGTGTCAAAAATCAGCTTCTATCTACTTTTTTTATCTCTCCATCAGTGTAAAATGATTCATACCGCAGGGGCAGATCCAACGCAACACGGAAAAAGTTATACCAAACAACGGAATGAAATGGAGAGAGAGAGAGAGAGAGAGAGAGAGAGAGAGAGAGAGAGAGAGAGAGAGAGAGAGAGAGAGAGAGAGAGAGAGAGAAATAACGAGTTTAAGGGAGAGTTTGAGAGAGTTTGAGAAAGCAAGAGCGAGCGTAAGAGTTAAGTTCCTCCTGAATTATGATCAAGTTTAACGAGCCAGCAGATGTTGATGAGCAAGACCTGTGTTGCGCTGCGCTGAGCTGCGCTGCGCTTATGACTCATACTCACCCTGTTCAGGTGGTCGTCGTAAAGTGCCGCCGTGAACAGGCTCCGCAGAAGGGTAAGCTGTCCCTGCGAGAAACAGGATTTGTCAGTTTCAATAAATATCACCAGACCAAACACATTTTTGTGTTATTACTTTTTTTATTCCGTACAAGACGTGCCTGAAAAAAGGACAAACTGATAAGCTGAACCATTTGGAGATACGAAAAGAATCACAGAAGCCTTATAAAGTGCACCATTCCGACAGTGGAAAGCCTTACTGTTGGTTGAATTAACTTCATTGAGAGATCATTGTATTGTAGTATAGTAGTAGACATAGCATAGTACTACACTACTGTAACACTAGGGTGGTAGGCCCTGCCGTGGACAACTGGTAGGGCACTTGTGTACCATGCGGCCAACCCAGGTTTGATTCCCGGCCCGGGTCATTTGCCGACCCCTCCCCATCTCCCACCCCATTCGCTTCCTGTCCACCTCTCATACTATCCTGTCATCAATAAAGTCGTAAAAAAGAAAAAAAAAATCTGGGGGGGGAGAACAAACAAACAAAACAAAAACAAAAAACACTAGGGTGGGAAGTCATTATAACAAGGCTGGGTGTTAACATACCGTCACAGTAGTGTCTTTGGTCATTATGTATAACAGGGACTCCCCCTGTTTCACACATGGAGGATTCAGGAGGAGCTTGATGAAAATAAATAAATAATTAATAAATACCTGAAATTCCTCTCCAAGGAGCTTGTGGGCGATCTCCTCTTCCTCGTTGGCTGACCGGCTGCAGAACTGGGAGAAGAGTCGTTGCCAGCGGCCCTTCTCTGGTGCCTGCAGCCAACATCAATAAAAACAGAAAAAAGGTGTTAACACTCAACAATTGGATAAATGGAATATACATTTTGAAGAAATTACTCTCTGAATGATTTGATAAATACACCTATTTTACTGGACTTTTGTTTCAACTCTTTGTTTTGATTTAGTTTTAATATGGCTATTTTCTAATTGTGTACATTTTCGAATCATCTGACGTGTAGGCAACTAAAATGTGTTAAGCAGTTGGGAAATAAAATAATAATAATAATAATAAAAATCGAAAACTCACTGTATTTTCAAATTGACTACAACAAAGTTGATTACAAACATTTGGTTTGGCACAAATTTTAAAATCAAAACCTCAATCTAGGCCCCTCACAAACAAGCTTGCATGCCCATGTGGATACATGACTCGTGACCCAACCCAGCCCCATCTCTCCATCACACTCTTGCCGTCATACTCTCATCTGTACCGGTACTCATAATGAAGACGTACAATGAAGGCCTACTGGAGACATTAAGAATGGACAAGGTCCGAAACGTCTGTTGCTCCAGTTAACCTCTGACTTCTGTTGTAAATTTTTGGCTACAATATACATTTTTCACACAAGCCTTGTGTGCGCCTCTTTTTTTCATTATCTCAAGCGATTACTACTTTTTGGAGTGGACGCACCAAGCAATACACGGGTCTAAAGTGTAGGCGCAGACACCGACCTTGGTTGGTTTTTGTCACTCACAATGAAGACGCAAGCATTTTTAATTTCCTTTCTATACCAATATAAAAAACGAATGCAGTTTGATTATGGAGTATTTGATTATGAGTTGCATAGGACTGAAAACAGGTAAGCCTTATTCATTATTTGATAAGTATTGTTTCAAGTCTAAACTGTACAGTGTATTTGGTAGGTGTCAGCTTCTGTGTGTATTGGAAAAGAAAGGTGACATTGGTGCAATATTCAAACAAAAAAATAATTACCGGGACAAAAACGACAAACTGTATATTTAAATGCACCACAGTATAGGTGGTAAGATGAGCTTACCAATGCATTACATTTAGAAAAGATGACATGAAATCAATAGCTAGCCAATACACATACAGCTAACTACTGGGACAAAGCTGTAATACTGCACATTTCATTTAAGGGTCATTGACATCTTTGGGGATTGTAACTGTAATAAGCCCCAAAATAATGGCATACCCCTTTAAGGGTCATTGACATCTTTGGGTATTTTAACTGTATTAAGCCCCAAAATAGTGGCATACCCCTTTAAGGGTTATTGACACCTTTATAAACCCCAGCCAACGAATTTAACTGTATTAAGCCCCAAAATAGTGGCATACCCCTTTAAGGGTCATTGACATCTTTGGGTATCAGGTGGTACTGTACAACCACAGCCCATGCCCAATGCCCATAAACTAATTAACTAGAAATACACTCAGAGAGTGCAGACCTCCACCAAGGAAGGTGTTTGATAGAACATTTGACTATGTTGCGCCCAGTGGTGTAGTCTACTTTTTTATGGTGGGTATACTGTATATTTGAGCATTTTTTGAAGTGGGTATACTGTATATATTTGTGCTATTCAAAACAATGGATCAGTCCATTTTAAGTGGGTATACGTATACCCACGTTCTACGTAGACTACACCACTGGTTGCACCCTAATTTGTTTCAAGTCTTTCTACCTTGTTTTATGGAGTTAGAAACTGGAATGTTAACATTCGCCCAATCACGCAATTGTGAAGAATCTTTCAAAAAAATTCCTGGATCCGGATTGTGATGTGGTTGCACCACCATGATGTCTGCTACAAAAAAATGTCAATGACCCTTAAGCCTTTTTCAGTTAACCAATTGACAATTAATTAGACATCAATTCATATATTACGCAACCCTGGTTCCATTAGTAACACTTTGTCTATGCATGATTAGACTGTCTGATCCTTACTTTGCCCTAGTCGGTGTGCTTGCAGCTCGAAGCATTATAGAGCTCTCAGTAAGCTTTGTTTTTTTACTCTTAGTTAGATGAAAAAAAAATAACAACCAAAAACAAAACAAGACGAGGCGGTCATCATCATATCAGTTCTCTGTGGAAATTAACCTCTTGCTGAGGAGGTGGTGAGTAGGAAGGCACGAGGTCTTCTGCGGTCAAACTAAAAACTGCATTCGTTGAGTGCAAACTCATTAAGTCAATTTCAACATGCAGTTGTAATGCTCACACTACCATGGACTTGTCAGTACCTGAGATTTTATTTTCTTTTTCTTCAGCCTTCTCCGAGATCCTGGTCACTGTAATGGGGGCAGGTGTTTGTTTACACTAAAAAGAAAACATCTTGATCTATTCCCAAAAACATCCAAAAGGTTATGCAACATCAGAGGACAAATAGCAAACAGCGATACCTTTTGGGAAAATATTTGGAATAGGTCTATGTTAAGATTTTTTAAAATGTAAACAAAATCTGCCCCCATTAGAATAGCTCAGATCTCGGAAAGGGCTGAGCCAAAAAATGCAGAATCACCGGTTCTGACAAGTCAAGGGTAGCGTGACCAATACAACACCATATTGAAATTGGCAGGAGTGGGACTTCCGGTTTACGTGATGTGGTGTTAAGACGCGAGAATCGTGAGCTCCGATATCTTTCAGTTTATAACTTAACCAAAGTACCTTAACTCTTCACGTGTCTTACATTTGGTGAGATATGGAAATATAACGGTAATATACAGTTATACGTTATGCGCAAAATGGGGAAAACTGGTGGAAGATCGACGCCAAGCCAGGATAAAGCAAGTGCTAGCAACATGGCGGATGCTCCACTGACGACTGAGGCACTTGTCACAGAACTGGAAAAACTCAGAAAAACTATGACCGACGAACTAACTACTCTCCTGAACACCTCGTTGGAGTCTATTCGTTCTTCGGTTGAATCGATAGAGTCAACACTGGTCACCCAGGCTGGCACAATCAGGGAAATGGAAACTAGTCTAACCGACCACAGTGACCGCATCACGCAGATCGAAAGTGAGGTGTGTGTGCTACAATCTACACTGGATTCATTGATGGAGGAGAATGCCGCGCTCCAAACAAAGGTGGAAGATTTGGAGTCAAGATCAAGGCGTCAAAACCTTCGTGTGCTGGGACTACCGGAAGGCATCGAGGGAGGTGACTGCAGAGGCTTTATGTCTAAAATGTTCCACACTTTACTCAATGGGTCGTTGTCTGAGCCACCGGAGTTGGATTGCGCTCACAGGACCCTACAGAATCAGCCCAATAAACGAGCAGCCCCTCGCCCAGCCCCACGAGAGTCTGCACAGAGACCGCGCGCTCTGATTGTACGGTTTCACAGATTTGTTGAAAAAGACATTGTGCTTATGTGGGCAAAATCTCACAAAAATATCTCATACGAGGGTCACCAAATCAGAATTTTCGAGGATTTCACTGCAGCAGTGGCAAAGAAGCGCTCAGCATTTAACAATGTCAAAGGGCTCCTCTACAAGAAAAACGTCAAGTTTGGCATGATATATCCAGCCCGTCTCCGCGTCACCTACAGAAACAAAGAACACTTCTTCAATACCCCAGAAGACGCAGAGACATTCTATCAACAACACATCTCAACCACGGGCGGTGCACAGTCGACGGCAGCTGAGGAGGAGGGCTTACCCGCGGACTCGTCCATTTAAAGTTGCTGCCTAGTGCTTACAGGTGATTCCCAGCCTGGCTGGCTGGTTCTTTGTAATGTTAATCTGAAAGTTTTATCCTCAGTGAATTAATATAAAGGTGTTCAGGGCCCTTTCTATCTAAAATAGTAGTCACATGTCATTTGACGTTTAGTTTTCTAGTAACGCATAAGATTGTTTTCATTTGAGTGTGGGGAAATCATGTGTGCCGTGTTTTTTTTTGCTTTTTGTGGAGCAACGTCGCCATCTAGTGGTCTTTATGCAGATCGTGTTTCAATGTCTGCTCTTTCCCTACACCCTTGTTTATTTTTATTTCTATGTCTTATTTTATCGTTTGCTCAAGGTATAATAGCAATTTCATTCAGGAGCAGGATTAACACTACATGATTAATCGGATGTATGTCCACTATCTCTGGCTACTCGCCGCTCAAGCGGACGAGCTTCAGACATTTTTGACTGTTATGCTCATTGTTAAAATTTTGGGGGTTTGTGGTTGGGGGGTGGGGGTGGGGTGGGTGTTGTGTTAGGCCAATTGTCTCTTTTTTATCTAGTCCAATATTATTTGTTTTTCTGTTTTATTTTTATTCTTTTCCTATTAATCTGTGTCACTGCTCTCTATTTAGTAGGGGTGTGCCCCCCCTGGTGTAGATCCCATATGATTCACTTAGTATTTCATGATTTCAAAGTCCTGGTTTAGATGACAACTCCCTCTACAATGCAAGGTGGATCAAATAGACACCCAGTTAATATAGTAACCTGGAATGTACGTGGGTTAGGTGGGCCAATTAAAAGATGTAAAGTCCTCTCACACTTAAAGAGCCTCTCAACTGACATAGCTTTTTTACAAGAGACTCACTTATGCAGAGAAGATCATGTTAGACTACGCAAGCCATGGGTTGGTCAGATCTTCCACTCCAATTTTAACAGTAAATCCAGAGGCGTGGCTATTTTAATTCATAAAAGAATCAGGTTTTCTCCTGATCAGATACACTCTGATCCCTATGGCCGCTATATTATAGTTTCTGGTTTACTCTTTGAAACTCCAGTGGTTTTTGCAAACTTGTATGCACCAAATTGCGATAGCCCAAGTTTCATGTCCAATGTTTTTTCTCAATTACCAAACTTGCATACTCACAAATTAATTTTAGGTGGAGACCTGAACTGCACCACTAGCCCTATTGACCGTTCTCGATCTAAAACAGGGATGCCATCAGCTATGTGCAAGACGTTAACAACTTTCATGGAACAAATTGGCTGTGTTGACCCCTGGCGCTTTTTACATCCTAGTGCTAAGGATTTCTCCTACTACTCTGCTGTCCATAAGGTCTTCTCACGTATTGATTATTTTTTTATTGATAAGACTCTTCTACCCTTTGTTAGCAAAGCACAATACTCTGCTATTGTCATTTCTGACCATGCCCCCCATATCTTAGGCCTGTGCCTGCCATCAAGTTCTCCAAGGCATCAAGGGGGATGGAGGCTTAATTCTAGTTTGCTTGCTGATTCTGACTTTTGTAACCATGTCTCCACAAACATACATGTTTTCTTAGAAATGAATATATCTGAACAAGTATCTCCTTCTCTATTATGGGAAACATTGAAAGCATATATCAGAGGTTGTATTATATCTTATAGTACACACTTGGCTAAAAGTAGAAAATTGAAGCAACAAGAATTAACTGATGCCATTATTGACATAGATAGACAACAGGCGATAACAATTAATCCTGATCTAACTGCCAAACGCTTACAATTACAAACTGAGTTTGACTTATTATCCACTGGGAAGGCAGAATACCTATTGCAGCGTACAAGAGCAACGTATTATGAGCATGGGGATAGAGCTGGCCGCCTTTTAGCTTCACAGTTGAGACACCAATGTGCTTCACGTTTTATTTCACAAATTTATGATGCTTCCCATAACCTAACTACAGACCCCGCCTCCATAAATTCAGCATTCTCCTCTTTTTACTCTACTCTATATAAATCAGAGCCTCCTTCTGATAGTTTGTCCATGGACTCCTTTCTAGATAACCTAGAATTCCCATCTTTAAGTGAAGACCTGTCAGGAAGTTTAGAGGAACCCCTTGAGCTAAAAGAAATCACCTCCTGCATTTCTCAAATGCGTAGTCACAAAGCCCCTGGCCCTGATGGCTATCCAGTAGAGTTCTTCAAGAAGTTCTCTACTCAGCTAGCACCCTTACTACTGGATGTTTATAATGACTCTTTGGAACAGGGTGTTTTACCTCCAACTCTCAATCAGGCGTTGATTTCCCTTATATTAAAGAAAGACAAGGACCCTAATTTATGTGGCAGTTATAGACCCATCAGTCTACTTAACAATGATGTTAAAATTTTAGCAAAGGTGCTTGCACGCAGACTTGAGACTTGTCTCCCCAATATAATTTCAGAAGACCAAACGGGTTTTATCCTTGGCCGTCAGTTATCATCTAGTGTACGTCGTCTCTTGAATGTGGTTCTATCTCCTTCCGCCTCTCCAACTCCAGAGATGATTGTGTCATTGGACGCAGAACGAGCCTTTGACCGAGTCGAATTCAAGTACTTATTTTCTGTATTGCACAAGTTTGGGTTTGGAACTAAATTTATATCTTGGATTCGCCTTTTATACTCTGCTCCTATGGCTAGTGTTAAAACTAACTCTGACATATCTCTTCCCTTCCCACTGACACGTGGAACTCGCCAGGGGTGTCCCTTGTCACCATTATTATTTGCAATAGCCATGGAACCCCTTTCTATAGCCTTGAAATCTTGCCCACATTTCTCTGGTATAATTAGAGGAGGCCTTGAACATAGAGTCTCACTCTATGCTGATGATCTATTGTTATATATTCTTGACCCTCTAAATTGTATTGATAAAATTGTGGATTTACTTAAATTGTTTGGAACTTTCTCAGGATACAAATTGAATATTGCTAAGAGTCTTTGTTTCCCTGTCAATCAGTCTGCTAAATTAATCCCTCCAGGTACACTGCCTTTTCAGTTTTCCCCCAGTGGCTTTAAATATTTAGGCGTTAATATCTCCCATTCACTTAGCTCTCTTCATAAAAACAATTTTATGAAACTCTTTGAGAATATAAAAACAGACCTTCAGAGATGGCATGCCCTACCTATCTCACTTATTGGCCGGATTGAGACAATCAAAATGAACATATTACCCCGTATCTTATTTCTATTTCAGACACTCCCTCTCTTTCTACCCAAATCTTTTTTTAAATCATTGGATACCATTATATCCTCTTTTATTTGGACTGGCAAGATTCCCAGGATTCAGAAAAGAATGCTGGAGAGACCCAAGCTGGTAGGGGGTTTTGCTCTACCAAATATGTTGTTATACTACTGGGCAGCCAACATTCAAATGCTTAAAAAATGGTATCATCACCCAGACATTAACTGGTGTGTAATTGAAGCTAACTCTTGCACTACATCCTCACTTCCTGCCTTACTCTTTGCTCCTCTCTCTACACGCCCTTCTCAACACACTAATAATCCTGTGGTACTTTCTTCCTTAAAGATATGGAAGCAGTTTAGGCATCACTTTGGTCTCAAATCTCCATCTGTTTTCCTTCCAATCTGCAACAATCACTTATTTTTACCTTCCAGTATAGATCAGACCTTTATGCGATGGAGAAATGTGGGAGTGGTCTCCTTCAATGACCTTTATTCAGGTAACTCTTTTGTAAGCTTTGCGGACCTGGTCAAAAAATGTGGTATTTCAAATCATGATCTTTTCAGATATTTTCAATTGAGAAATTTCACTAAAGCTCAGTTCTCTTCCTTCCCAACATTGCCAGAGAGAACTTTGATAGAAGACATTATGTTCTCCTCAGTCTTTAATAGTCGCATTTCATCAATACATAATCTTCTCCTCTCATCCCAGCAGTCTCCCCTTCTGGGACTTAAGGATACTTGGGAAAGGGAACTTGGTCTTCAATTAGATGAATTCTGGTGGACAGATGTTTTGGCCAGGATTAACACCACATGCATATGTGCACGAATGAGTCTTATTCAATTCAAAGTGGTTTTCAGGCTTCACTATACTAGGGCCAGGTTGAAAAAGCTGTTCCCAGATGCGGATGACCTCTGCATCAGGTGTTCTCACTCTCCAGCAGACCATACACACTTTCTTCACCTGTCCCAAATTACATGCTTTCTGGTCATCTTTCTTCACCACTCTTTCTGAAGTCCTGAATATTCAAATCTCCCCTTGCCCTTTAATTGCAATTTTTGGTGTGTCCCCTGTTTTAGGGAAATTTAACAGTTACCAGGCGGATGTTATCGCATTTGCTGCACTGATAGCCAAACGCCAAATACTACTTCACTGGAAGAGCCCTAAACCACCTGGCTCCTGTTCCTGGTTTAGAGAGCTTTTGTCTTTCCTACACTTAGAGAAAATTAAGCATACAGTTAGAGGATCCTTGAAAACATTCCATAAAACGTGGGACTCCCTCCTTTCCTATGATCCACAAAATATTAACCAAGTATCCGACAATGAAGATTAGTGACACCCCCCCTTTAAGATTTGTTTTTATATGCATGTTTTGTTTTATTTTATCTTTTATTTTATTATTTATCAATTTTGTTTTTATTTTTATTTTCCTTTTCATATATGTCTATTCGTGTATGTGTATCTTTCTAAGTTGTAATGTATAGGCCGTCTTGTCCTTCCCATATAATGTTTTAAGTTACTTTCATTACATGGGTGGAGTTGGGGTGGCGGGTGGGTGTGTTGGGGGTATGGGTTAAGTTGTTTGAAAAATGAAAAAACTATGGTAGGCCTATGTAATTGTGATATATCTGGCTGTATTACTTTGATGGTTTGCCTAATAAACATATTATTTAATAAAACAAAGAAATTGGCAGGAGTGTTCCTTTAAGCTTTTTTTTCAGTTAACCAATTGACAATTAATTAGACATGATTTCATATATGACGCAACCCTGGTTCCATTAGTAACACTTTGGCAAAGTAAGGATCAGACAAAGTCTAATCATACATAGACATAGTCTGTGTGCTTGCGGCTCGAAGCATTATAGAGCTCTCAGTAAGCTTTGTTTTTTGCTCTTAGTTAGATGAAAAAAACAACAACCAAAAAACAAAACAAGACGAGGCTGTCATCATCATATCAGTTCTCTGTGGAAATTAACCTCCTGCTGAGGAGGTGATGAGTAGGCAGGAGGTCTTCTGCGGTCAAACTAAAAACTGCATTCGCTGAGTGCAAACTCATTAAGTCAATAGCAAAACCCCATATTCTGAAGCATGACATGCAGGGCTAGGGGAAGAGCAAATATGCCAAGCGGACAGGGCCAATAATAGCTTGCTGAATAGCGAGAGCTGAATATGCTATGGCCAAGCATTGGTTATGAGGCTCTCATTTACATAACAGTACGCACAGCACCACACGCGTCTGCTGCGCTAGCAGAATCCGCCTGCCTGCCTGCCTCGGTTCCCTGAAGAGTACAGTTCTCAAAACAAAAGTTCAGAATTTAAAAAGTACATAAAACTTACACCTCTTGGAAAATATAAAACACATGTCAGTCAGGCAATACATTTTAAAAATTAGACATGCTACATTTCTATTCACAGAGCGAGCAATTTAAGTGACTGATCATGTTCTGTGAAAAAATAAAATAAGGCAAACTTAACAAGAACGCATTTAGTATCTCTCCTGCCCACACACACCTTGGAGACAAAATTACATTCCCTGACTTCGACAAAACATTCAATTATATGAGCAAATCCAGGCATATACTAAATCCAGACACAATGAAATTGGTTCTTTAACAAATCCGTGAATTTTCAAACAGGCTTGTGTGGTATTTGGAAATACCACACAGTGTGGTATTTTAGGATATTTTAATACCACCACAGACAGACATTAAATTAGTTTGGTAATGTCACAGTGGAAGAGTAATGTGACAATGACGGACACAAAAAAACGGTTTTATCCAATCCATATGACATGTTGGACTGTAGATAGCAAAGAAACAACACTGTATGTAATATAGAAATCACTTTTCATGCTACTACTACAGTTGTCTGACTTTTAGAGATTAAGGCTGGTTTACGCCACAGCCAGGGAACGTGTCATTCCTGTATAATGGAAGACTGAGGACATTAGGAAAACATCAGGGTATGAAAAGGCAATAAATCTAGGGCTTGCACAACAGGAATAAGGTTCATAGACCAATGGCGCGTGTAAACCCTAAAAAAAAAAAAACCCTTATCCCATCAACCGACTGAGTGGCATAGTGTTGTCTAAAATCGTTGTACACAACATTTACACAAGTGTAGAACAGACTGTATTGTGAAGATAGATGAGAAGATGGTGGGTGCAAGTCAAACTATTTAACCCCTTCCTATACTGTGGTATCTGGCCCTGTGACGCAATGCTCGATGATGATCAAAGTTTTTTAGCTTTCAATATCTTGCAAAAGTACAAATAAAAAGGTCATTCTCTCATTAGGAGCGAAAAACTCCCCAAAAGCTTGCTCTGTGTTGGTTGACAGCAGGGGAAATGTATTTGCTTTATCTACGAAACCAGGGCAACACCGAGGCACAAGGCTGCATGGCACAGGAAAGGACAGGAGGTAGTAGATTGACCTGCAGCCAAGCCCAGGGTGACGTGACATTACCTGTTTGACCACAGCCACCATCTTGGCCATCAGCATGATGCTGGAGGTCTCCGGGGGATAGTGGGTGCTCCTGAGAGAGAAAACACACATTAGGACAAGGACATGGACAGGTCAGGCCCATTTGATGGAACAATGACATTTTTTTGGGCTCAGGCGTCAGGTGGTACGGTACAGCCACAGCTAATATCCACACGAGTTGTAATCATAGTATGATAATAAATGTGTTTCTTAGTTAAGCCACTAAAAACAAAAACAAAAAAATGTTTAATCCATACAACAGTGCCATCAGCTGTGGTGGCACCACCTTGACGTGTGCTACTAACGAAACGCCATTAACCCTTAAAGATGGCCTCTCAACGTCATTTAATTAATATTGCCGTGTTCCCCATTGTTATTGAATGTGTTACGCGTTGGTCCTGTTTTAAAAAACGTTCTGGTTGCTTTGTTTCAAGACGTTTTTGCAAGCTGGCAAGGTGGCTTGTGGAGAAACGAGAGAGTGTTCCGTGTTTCTCGTGGAAATGCGTCTCTGATTGGCTCACTCCTCCTGCTCTCGAAGAAACGCGTCTCTGATTGGCTCAGTCCTCCAGTTCTTGGAGAGAATGTAATGGGAAACAGAGTCGCCACTTCCCCGGGTGGTACTGCACTATAGGGGCGCCAGCGGAGGCGTGCAGGCTCCATTCAGGGCTGTGCTCTTTCGACAGCGACCCCTAGGCTTGCTGCAGGCACGGAGCAACCAGAGTGAGCTGGCTTTATGTATGAGGCTTTGTGCTGTGTGTGTACCTGAGAGTAGCAACCAGCTGATAGCTAAGCTAAGCTATGTTTCGGGCCACCAGACGTTGCTTGTTTTGAAAACAAGCAGAAAAAAATTACTCGACATGTTTTTAGATAAATGGGTCGATATAAACCTTTGTGGGCAACGCCTTCTTTCGACGTGACGAAACACAGAAAGGCTTTCGTGATTCGCTCGTTTCTCTGCATTATTTATGTAAATTGGGAAACACCGGGAAACACAGCCAGGAGAGTTGACGCAACGCTATGAGAGCCTTGCAAGTGAGTTTAACTTGGGGTGACCGTCCGATCTTCGAAAGGAGTGAGTAAAACTGAGTTTTATCGGAAGTTGGCCTTTAAGCCCAGTGTACATCAAAGGTGAACTAAAAGACCTGCGCGGCGGAAGTCATTGTTTCTCTATGGAGGGAAGGCGAATAAAGCTACCAGTGCAAAATCGCCAGGAGCGAAGCTTCTTGAGCGACCAGTGCGAATTTTGACGATTAAACTCAAGCTAATCCTAAGCGAATTCGCTATGACGCAGTTCAGCGAAAACCAATTAGAACATTCATATCGAGGAATGTCCCTGGCTGTCAAGACAGAGCCGTTATGTGATTAGCTGAATCAAACATGTCAGTGCAGCGTCCAGAGCGAATAAAACAAATTCATGGCGAAACTTCTTCAACCACCCCAGCTACCTGGGTCGCGTAGGTAGCGCCTGATGTACGTGGGCCATTATTCAGTCCTGACAAGAAGTTGCTGTGCTGTTTCGCAAAAAGCTACACAAAGAACAACAAATACTGATGATATTCTCTTGGTTCTTGAGACCAAATATCTTATTTCAGCATTGCAATGACAACCCCATATGCTAGTTCTGATGTTGGAAAATTGGCTACGTTAAAATTGCTTCCAATCCAGACTAATATTATTTAGAACCATTATTATTACTATTACAGTATTACCATTTGTGTGTGTGTGTGTGTGTGTGTGTGTGTGTGTGTGTGTGTGTGTGTGTGTGTGTGTGTGTGCTCACGTGAACCCTGGACAATTGGCACCATACGGCTGCTCCAGAGCTAGTGTGTGTTTGAGTCAGCTGTATAGTTGTGATATTGTGCTTGTTGTTTTTGTAACACCAACCTCCATGCGTCCTGCAGCTTGTTGATAGGGTGGTCTGGGTCGTCCTGGGAGGGCCCGAGACACAGGACCTTGTGGTACTGCTCCTGAGCCGCCTGTTTGCACTCTGCACTGCAGTACTTCACCTGCAGGGGGAGACAGAGGCAAAGGATGTTCAGAGCCTTTACTGATGACGCTTAGAGCACAGCTGTTCGCTCTTAATGTGCGGTCACACCGCCGGCGTTGAACGCGTGGAAAGATGCGGAAGTAATTGACTTTGTATGGGAGAGCAGGCGGCGAACAAGGCAAACGCGTTGGGAACGTTTCTAGAGGCGAGGGAGTCGAAAGCGTCAAAAGCCGAGGGCGGCAGAAGTTGAACTTCATCTAAAAATATGTAATGATGGCAGCAGCAGGGCGTCAGCCAATGAATGTTCACATTTTTCTAAACACGAGCTTCGGTTAGTCGAGATTCCTGGCCGAACGCTTCAGGTTGAATCGTTTGCCTTGTTCAACGCCCCTGACCAGTGCTTTCCAGGCAGGAGTCACCAGCGTTGTGGCTCTTTCAACGCCGGCGGTGTGATTGCGGCATTATACTGTATGAACATCCTCTACTGCAACAGCAATAGAAATAGTATATTTACATCTCGGTACTTGAAATGGCCATCAGTATTTGAAATCCTGTGGGTATATTATAGTTTAATGATTTGACAATACCCAATTTGACAATTTGAGTCAACGTTATTTAACGTTGAGTTATTTAAAAACCCTTTATTTTGCATCGGGGTACACAGAGGTAAAACAAAAACCACTGTTGCTGTTGGCGTACAACAATATAACTCTACTACCTGTCTCCTACCTTTAATCAAAAGCGAGTGCTTTGGATTTAGTTCATCAGTCTATGAAACCTTACAAGGAATAACCAGATGCACCCCCTCTACCTGGAGATAAGACTTTAGAGCGCTCGCTACTTTACATTACATTCCATTCCATTGCACTTAGCTGACGGTTTCATTTATTCAAAGCGACTTACAGTTATTATTTTTCAGGGTATTGGTTACAGGCCCCGGAGCAATGTGGGGTTAGGTGCCTTGTTCAAGGGCACTTCAGCCATGGATGGAGATGTAGGGAGAGGTCAGGACAGGGGGGATTCGAACCTGCAACCCCTAGATTGAAAGACCAACTCTCTAAACACTAAGCCACGGCTGCCCCCTGCTGCCCACTACTTTTCCCTTTTGCAAGTCAATGGAGTGTTGGCAGAGTGGGGCCCAGATGAGATGGGCGTGCCCAGAGCCATACAGAGGGAGAGTCGGGCAATCTCCACTGTATCCTAGGGCCAACTTCCGCATTAGCAAAATTAGCTGTTTAGCGCCTCAGAACTGTTTAAGCGTTGCGAATGTTAGTGCCTAGAAGTAGGCGTAGCACACAGCAAATGCGATGCGATGCAGTGCAGGGAATATGACAAGACTTGCTGTTTGTAGTAATAACTTCAGATAAACATCACAGATGGTAAAACTGTTGTGATTATCACCACCGAGACAGTTGATGGTTTACATATTTGTGGTGATTACCCTGCAGTATAGTTCATGATTTTTGGCTGTTAATGTGGTGGTTCTATGTTGAGTCTATGGAAAGACAGCCGCTTTAGGAACAACCTTATCTCGCTGAAAGGCGGAGCTGCAATTTAATTCCTGGTCCTTCAATCGCGCAACTCTCCCCTCTGTATGGCTCTGGGCGTGCCCACCTAGTGCCCCCCCCACGCACCTGGCACTGCGGGCAGATTTGGTGCAGCTCGGGCCGCACCCGGCACAGCTCCGGGTGGGGCAGGCTGAGGCCCGGCAGCCCGCTGAGCCTCCTGGCGTTCTCCTCAGCCGTCTCCAGAGCCTTCAGACAGTACTCACACGCTGAAGATGTGGATGGATGGATGGATGGATGGATGGATGGGATGGATGGATGGATGAGTGGAAAAGGATGAGTGGAAGAGGATGGAAGAATGAGAATTTTATGTCACAAGTGCAAGATCAGTAATAGGCACACTGGATTCATTAGTTACACTCCAGTGCCACATGTCGCAAATGACCTGGATTTGCCTGTCCAATTCAACCAGTTGATCATTCAGTCAGCCAATTACCTGGCTGAATTGGACAGTTAAAACCACATAATTTGGAATATGCCTCTGTTATCTTTGAACCTTATTCTCACCAACATTGTAATGACCAAGTCTTAACCTGTTACATTAAGGCTCTCTCTAATGTCATAGCAATGTTGTTATGGTGTAGTTGAGTCTTTTGAGCAAAGAGAGAAGGGCCTGCCAGCGAGGCTATCTGCACAATGAGACTATGGTCAGCATTGTTCAATTCAATCAAAGATCTAAAACATCTTTCCTTTTCATTCTTTGCCATGTTAAAATAAAATGCTGTCCGATTAAGAGTTGAAACAGTATGGAATAATATAACGATTAAAAAATGGTGTGCAAGGTAACATCAGCACATGATGAATACATGCAGGTCAGACATTTCATCAAGCATTCATTTCATACACAACTCCCTCACCTTTGTATTTGTATAAGGAATTCCACAGGAACTGGGATGAGATGAGTGGTCGTTCAATGAATAAAGTGTCCCCTTTGCGGATGTCTCTCTTTGCAAACAATCCCTTTCCCTACAAAGGTCCAAATATTAAGGGGAAAGTAATTGAGTATTGAGAAGTGATGGACTATCAGTCAGATAGGGCTGCGATTTCTTAAAAAGATGACAGGCAATGCAATGCGGTGATATCTCTCTTACAGTATGCAGACAGGCCTAATATTTCACATGCACGCTTATGAATTATGAATTGTTGCTGTCAAGCTAACAAGCAAAAGCTGTCACGAGTAGGGGAAAGGAATAGAAAAAAACATGCGGATGAAAAGCATAACAACAAGATCCAGCGTGTGTTGGGGAAATGAGTCTGACACATGTTAGCTAGCTAAGCTTAAGCCACCATGCATTCAGTCAGCTGATGCTCAGTGGATGAGCTAATTCTGGTTACGTGAAAGATAATTTATACATTTTTATGAGCGTCCGCTTTACACAGTATGCGATAACACAGCTCAACTGCAGAGGCGTCATTTACCTTTACATTGTCAATAAATCGGACTTCTACAATATTGCTAACTTTGCCGGGTTCCACGCAGAGAGAAAACATGTCATCCTGGGGGGCCGCCATGTTGAAATTTCTTTTTCATCCTTGTCACTGGAATTGACCAATCGCACGTCTATTTTCTCTTCTTCATCGTCTTTCAAGATTTGCTGGCTTGCTCCATAAAGATAGGTACACTGCCGCCGGTGGTGAAAAAGGGAAATGTTTTTTTTTTTAAAATGTACAGGGAAAAAAATCCTACATGAACTAAGGAAATAGTTTACCAAAGTAAATAAATAAATACACATGGACTTGAAAGTATTTACCGGGTATATATATTTCCTTTTATTATTACTTTAACTATTTGCATTGCAAATATCATTCAATGCTTTAAAAATTAGCAAATAACTTTTACCAATACATTACCATGGTATTTAAATATTAAAAACAAGTTATAGATTTTGTTATAAATGTTAAATTTTACAAATTAACAACAACAATATGCAATTCATGTTAATTCTGTACGTCATATAAGCCTACTAAATTTTACTTGCACGCAGTCAGCATTTGTCCTAAATGGTCATCAAAGCACAATAAATAATATCACACTTAGGCTACATTACAGGCACAAGATACAGAAAAAAATATTATTTCACAGAAAAGATTTCAGCTAGTACTGAAGCCAATGTAATATGCGAAGCCCATGCGACCAAAACATTTTTTACATGGATATTGCAGTATTATCAGATACATTTTTTCTTTGTATAATTTCCATATATCAGTATTACGTAATAGAAATAAATCTCAAAACAGGTAGGAAACTTAATTAATTTGACCAATGTCTGGTCTATAAATCTATAAATAATTGGCACCTCTGTTTAAGTTACAGCAGTAAGTATCAAAGTAGAAGAAACAAAATTAGAGATATGTTCCCTTTTAGAATGTTAGAAGTTCCTAAGATACGTGTATATTGCAGTGCGATTGAGACCCTGGATTAAGTTAAAACAACTCATAATTCATCAGTTTTTTTTACCATAAAGTATTGCTTTAGGGCTACAAAACAAACCAACAACAACAACCTCCAAGTAAGAAATAAGAACTGTTCAGAATAAACAGATGCTCCCTTTCCAGTGCTAGATTCACATGTGATGATTGGCTACACATTGTGAGATCCATTTGTTCCATTTGTGTGTGCATTTCTGTTGCGGTCGTCAGCAGTCGCCTTCACAGTCCCTTGTTGTAGGTCACCACCTTACAGTCTGTTGCCATGGCGATCTCCGGCTCAAGGTGAGAGACCTCAATCTGAGGAGCGCAAGCGCAGAACACAAACTGTCATGCATGTGCATTCTGTATTGAAACTCGTCTGTATTCATTTCCCTTCAGGTTTTTTTCATAATGTACGCTCCAAACTGTTTATTTCTTTAAAATATAGGGTATTTGGGTGCGAGCAAAGAGATTTGTGTATTGTATTTGTTGAATTGGGCATCATCCCTCACTCAGCTTGCAGGTGCATCACAGTGAGACAGACATCACTGGAAAGGAGAGGCTGGAGCACACTGCAGCTTAGTTTTCAAGACTTTATTTTGTGCAGACACCCGACTAACGTTTCGGTGTTGCTACACCTTCTTCAGAGCGACAGTGTGCAGTGTGCTCCAGCCTCTCCTTTCCATATTTGTACAGTTCTTGTAGAAAAGCTAATCCCCTAAATGCTAATCCACTAAAAAAAAGAATTTAACTCGAGAGTGCAGCTTTTCTACAAGAAATGTTCACTTCCCTTCAACCTTGACCATGGCCATCTTCATGTCATAAAACTATCATGAGCCTTAACATGAGCAAACAACCTCACACTGGATATACATACACATCCACTGATTCACACACTCTCACCAAGCTCAGGCAGCAACAAGTACCCAGACTATAGAGTCATTTGATATTTTCCATCTCTCTCTCCTGCACACACACACACGCACGCACGCACGCACGCACGCACGCACGCACGCACATACTCTCTCTGCAGTAGTAGAGTACCTGAGACATCTGTGGGAACAGGCTGATGGCCAGGGGCAGGGAGAGGCCGAAGATAGCCAGGCACACGAAGCTGTGGATGGGCAGCATCATACGGCGGTTCGCCTGGAGGAGGGGCAGCCTGAGGAAAGGATACACATATGAATTCACACACACACACGCACACACACACATGCACACACAGGCATACACGCGTGCACACACACACACACACACACACACACACACAGGCAATCAGGCATGCATGCACACACAGACACAGACACAGAGACAGACACGCACACACATACACACATACACACGCACATACACACACACAGGGAGGAAAAAGAAAAGGAGAAAGAAGAACAGAGGAAGCGAGTGTGAAAAAAGTTTCAGTTCACAACATTTCAGTTCTCAACAAAGATATTTAACAATGGATTTTAATGAGAGACACGATTACAGGTTTCAATGCCACAGGTCATTAGCAGTGGAATCAGCACAGCAGCAGCATGCCTCATTGACTTGCATGCTGCACAATATAAGGCCTGAAAGCATCACTTCCATCCTCTCTCTCTCTCTCTCTCTCTCTCTCTCTCTCTCTCTCTCTCTCCCTTCCCCTCTCTCTCTCTCCCTTCCCCTCTCTCTCCCTCTCTCTGTCGCTCTTGCATGCTGCACAATGTAAGATCTGAAAGCATCACTTCCATCCTCCCTCTCTCTCTCTCTCTCTCTCTCTCTCTCTCTCTCTCTCTCTCTCTCTCTCTCTCTCTCTCTCTCTCTCTCTCCCTCTCTCTGTCTCTCTTGCACGCTGTACAATATAAGGCCTGAAAGCATCACTTCCATCCTCTCTCTCTCTCTCTCTCTCTCTCTCTCTCTCTCTCTCTCTCTCTCTCTCTCTCTCTCTCCCCATCTCTCTACCTCTCTCTCTGTCTCTCTTGCAGGCTGAACAATGTAAGGCCTGAAAGCATAACTTCTCTCTCTCTCTCTCTCTCTCTCTCTCTCTCTCTCTCTCTTGCATGCTGCACAATATAAGGCCTGAAAGCATCACTTCCATCCTCTCTCTCTCTCTCTCTCTCTCTCTCTCTCTCTCTCTCTCTCTCTCTGCGTGACAAAAATAAACACAGAGAGGCATGGGGGGCATGTACTGATCAATATCCACAGCATGCACCCTTTTCCCCTCAATCAGGCTCATCAATGCACACACGCTACGCCTTTCCAAACAACACCACAACGCCCGCCGCGTCACGTGGAGAGAAGATGGTCGTACTTTTCGAGGTAGGCCATGATCATTGGCGGGAGGACGAAAATGGGCAGCGGCAGGACCACGCGCGTGAAGGCTGTCTCCATTATCGCCTGTGGAGATGGAGAAGGCAGATAAAAGCAAGCAATGATTTGATTGTTTTGGGCAATTTTGTAGGCAAAAACGGAATATACTGATATACAGTAGGGAGGGAAAGGGAGAGAAAGAGATTGAGGGAGGGAGGGAGAGAGAGAGAAAGAAAGAGAGAAAAAGAAGGACTAGAGCAGAGTAGAGTTATTTTATTGATCCTGCACACAGACGTTAAAGGCAGATCAAATAGGCATGCTACGCCACTCTGCATACTGTATTACATTACATTACACTTAGCTGAAGCTATTACCCAAAACGACTTAAAAGTCATTTACAGGGTATTGATTACAGTCCCTGGAGCAATGTGGGAATAGGTGTCTTGTTCAAGGGCACTTCAGCCATGGATGGAGGTGTAGGGAGAGGCAAAGATGGGATTCAAACCTGCAACCGTTTGATCTTAAGACCACCAAACCCTTAGGCCACGGCTGCCTCAATTAACTAACCTAACTGGCCGGGGAAATGATGGAGAGATCGAGGGACAGCCAGAGACAAAAAGAGAAAAACACAACAAAAAATCCTTAGAATGAATTCTAAACGTTATACTAACATGTTTGGCAGCAATGCGTGAAGAGCCGACCACGTTTCCGTTGTTGTCCATTACATCGATACCCTCGGAGAGCTCATTGTGCCGCATCAGGCCCACGTTACAGATGTTGGCACTGGCTGAGGAGAGAGGGAGAGAGAGAGACAGGGGGAGGGGGGAGAGAGAGAGAGAGAGAGAGAGAGAGAGAGAGAGAGAGAGAGAGAGAGAGAGAGAGAGAGAGAGAGATCAGATCACTGTGCCGTATCAGGCCCACTTTACAGATGTTTGCACTGGCTGAGGAGAGGAGGGTTAGAAGGTTGAGGTGCTGTGTTAATTGAGTTGAGAGAGAAAGAAAGAGAGAGAGAGAGAGAGAGAGAGAGAGAGAGAGAGAGAGAGAGAGAGAGAGAGAGAGTTACTGTGCCTCATCAGGCTTAGACCTACGTTACAGGTGTTGATGCTGGCTGAAAGGGTGGGATGAGGACCTGCGTCAATTAATCCAATTTAATTCATTGTATTTTACAATGCAATATCACCATTGACCATGGTCTCAAAACAGAGACCGGTGGGGAGAGAGACGGTAAGAAAGGACGAAAGAGACAGAGAGCGAAGAGAGAAAAAGAGAGAGAGAAATAGTAAGACAGAGATAACAAGAGAGAAAGAGAAAGATAGAGATAACGAGAGGGAGAAAGAGATAGCAAGACAGAGATAACGAGAGGGAGAGAGGGAGATAACGAGAGAGAGAGAGAGAGAGAGAGAGAGAGAGAGAGAGAGAGAGAGAGAGAGAGAGAGAGACGTTACAGATGTTGGTGCTTGGTGCTGGCTGAGGACAGGAGGGTTGGATCAGGAACTGCGTTGATTAATTCAGTTCAATTAATGGTGAAGTGCAATATCACAATTAACCATGGTATCAAAATAGAGAGAGACTGAGGGGGAGAGAGGGTAAAAGGGTAAACGACACATTGGGGAGGGACAGAGAGAGAGAGAGAGAGAGAGAGAGAGAGAGAGAGAGAGAGAGAGAGAGAGAGAGAGAGACGGAGAGAGTCAGACAGAGAGAGAGAGGGTCAGACAGAGAGAGAGAGGGTCAGACAGAGACAGAGAGAGAGAGAGAGAGAGAGAGAGAGAGAGAGAGAGAGAGAGAGAGAGAGAGAGAGAGAGAGAGAGAGAGAGAGAGAGAGAGAGAGAGAGAGAGAGAGTCAGACAGAGAGAAGGAGAGATCCCCTCAGTGATCTTACATGTTACAGATGTCAGCTCTGACTGGGGAGGGGTGGGATGAGAAGCTCTGTTAATTACTGTGTCATTGCTCTGACCTCCACACAACAAGCATGGCTAATGGGCAAAATGGACCCTGAAAGAAAATACACTGCAATATACTAGCTTGTGAAATCTGCTAGTCTGAGATAGTGAAAGGAAAAGATCTCTGTAATGTCATGGGAATGTTGTTATGATTTAGTTGCAAAGAATACGTCCGCCGGCAGGCCCATCTGCAATAAGAGGCTACACTTGCATGTGGATGCCTTGGTCTTCAGGTAGATGTACTAAAAATCCTCTTTCAGGAGATGTATTATCTGGTAAGAAGAAAAGCTGTACTATGTGCCTGCATGAGAAGTATAACTCGCATAACTTGTATCTATTATAAAGCAGCAGGAGTAGATTTTCTATCTTAAAATACCGCCCTTGAAAGCAATTCATCAGGTAATGTCATCATGGCTATAAATTAAAGGGACACTGTGCAGGAAATGGTCAAAAAAGGTATGGCAACTATGCTGCTCATTCTGCCTATTGCCAAATTTGATCTTTATATCAAAGTTTACTAAGTAATAAACAAACATTTTCTAGTATGGTCCAAGTAGAGTCATTTTTGCAGCTGAAAATGGCTATTTTTGTAAATGGCGGACCATGGAGAAGATCCCCCTTCATGTATGAAAAGTGCAATTTTCCAGTCATAATGAATACTTAGAATTAGATGGTGTTGGTAAGTATTCATGAAAAAGGTGACAATAGTGAATGGGCAGCATGAATTCTGGAAATAAACAACTAAAAATCTCACACAGTGTCCCTTTAATGAATGAGATGAGGCTGAAATCAAACACGCTTGCAGTGCAGAGTTGATTTAAAATGCTGTTAGGACATTTCAAATGCCATTAGGACTAGTTTTAAATATAATGCACAGAAGGGAAGGAACCTTATATCCATGTATCGTTCGCAAAGGGAAATTGATATGCCAGTGAATGTAAATCGATCATGACATACATACATTAAGTCATCTAATGGGGATTTGGATATTATTGAATGAGTGTAACTGTAAATCACATTCACATTTCACCGTAGACTGTAGATTTTTCTGGAATTCACTACAGTGAATGTCGTACTCCTCCAGTGAAAGTGAACCTATTGAACTCAGGTCTTGCCATGTATGCATGTGCAGTAGGAGGCCGTCTCAGAAATAAAGGTACAGAACTCGTCGCTGTGGCAGTACCCTCAAGGGGAGTCCATTGCGTCGCTTGGTTGGTACCTCAAAAAAAAGGTGACAGATGCACATTGGTCGACATTGCAAGAAACTAAACACACCTCTTTTTTTGGGGTACCAATCAAGCAACGCAATGGTACTCCCCTTGAGGGTACTGCCACAGCGACGAGTTCTGTACCTTTATTTCTGAGAGTGTACTAGGTACGTATGCATTATGTTATGCGACAGCTACTGTAGCCTACATGTACTGTAAATCCAAGGCAAATTTTCCTCGGGACAAAAACTGCACTATGCTGTATTTACAACATCTTCTTTCAATTTTATAAAACCACATTAAATTAAACATGACAACTAATGAACTAATATGTAGAAAAATAGTACGTGAGAACCATTAGTACATGAGAACCATACAGAGAGAACGATTGAAATGATAGCAAGTTATGCTAAAATGCCTAGCAAGCATAAAGACTACCCATCAGCATGACAGATGATTCATTAAACAAACCAAAGAATGACAAACGATTTGCACAAAAAGGATCATGCTTCTAATGCTAGTATTTGTACTTATGTGCTATGTATGTTGCCAGGTAGCCTCTTACTGCAGATGGGGTCGCTGGTGGGTCTATTCACTATTTGCTGAAAATACTCAACTACATCATCACAACATCGCTATGACAGCACTGAGAGCCTTAAGTAACAGATTAAGACATTGCCATTACAATTTTACTGACAGTAAGGTTATAACATAGGCTCTGCGCTAAGCGGTTGAATACAAATATAACATACCCACTGCTGGGAAGGGAATAAACCTCTGAATGATAAGGCGAGTGGCTGGGCTGAACTTGCTGGATTTCTGAATAAGGATGTTGAGCCCCACCTTCATGTTAACAAGTCAGACACAGTCGAACACACACACACACACACACACACACACACACACACACACACACACACACACACACACACACACACACACACACACACACACACACACACACACACACACACACACACACACAGACACATTAAATTTAGTTCAGAATTCTCCATTTCAGTCACATGACACAGGATATGTAAGGGATAACAGCCGACGAGGTGACCAGTTTGATGAAGCTAATTGTGAGGTGGAGGCTTAGAACTCCAGCGACGAGCGCAGCGTGGAGACTAAGTTGCCTTCTCCAAGACATTAACTTCATCGAACCAGTCAACTTCTAAGGCCGTTATCCCGCTTATTTCCTGTTAGGGTAGGATACTTTTTAAAAACCTATTATTGTCTGTTAACCCATTTTGTCCTAAGCCTTTTTGGGAAAGGGTGCCCTCTGCGTGTTCATTCAGCTTTAACTTTACCCACATTTTTTTAAAAAAACAGCTCAAATCTCAAGAACCTGAATGCAGCGTATATGTGTCTCCAGGACACAATGGGTTAAGTTGTAGGAATCATGCCAACTGCACCAGAATCGAATAATCTACACAGATGCTTCTCTACCGGACACATTTAACTTCATGCATAGATTAGAATCTTTGTTTGTAATGATGACGGTGTGATTGTTTAATTTTGGGTAGATCATGCGCATGATTCCTACGTTATCCCTTAGATAGGGCATACATTTCGACACTTCAACAGAGTTCAACCCTCACACCAGTAATTGTTTTTCTAATGGCATGAACAAATGTTAGCAATTGTGTAAAATTGCACACATTTTTCAATAAATCTTTTCAGTTTTGCGTTTCCAGGTCCTCAGTACAAATGTATGTACACTGTAAAACGTTGCAAGCCAGGTAAACGTAAAAAACTAAGTTGCCCTGCCGCCTTAAGTTCGTAAGTTAACTCAACTTGAGGCTCAACTCAACTCAACTCAACTCGAGGCTTTCTCAAGTGGAGCTAACTCACAAACTTATGGCAGCTTTTTTTTGTTTGTTTGTTTATCAGGCTACAATGTTTCACAGTGTAGTGTGAGGGATGGTAAAACCAGGCTAAGTATTTTTATGCATGATGTGATAAATAAAATCATTTTAAGAAGTGTGTGTGTGTGTCAGGTGAGACTCACTGCAATGGAGACAGCGCTGCCGACCGCTCCAGCATACCCTTGCAAGAACTTAGACGTTGGTGTGGGCTGAAAAAAGTTACAGGATCGTATTGTTGAATGTACCAGCAGATGAAAACTATACTACTCATACTATTACTACTAGTAGTAGTAGTATTACTACTGCTCATCATCATCAGCAGCAGCAGTAATAATAATAAACCATAATAATACTACATGCGATGCACAATTCATATACAGCATTCATATAGCACAATGCATCATCATCATCATCATCATCATCATCATCATCATCATCATCATCATCCTCATCCTCAATTATAACCATACTGCATACTGCACATACTGCACATACTGCACATGAAGCACAATTCAAATACAGAATTCATATAGCCCAATGCATACCCGGGCTTCAATACATGGCACATCTGCTCAAAGATGAAGTGCAGATGTAAACAAAAGTACTACTGCTACTCATCATCATCATCATCATCATCATCATCACCATCACCATCAACATAATAATAATGCACACAATGCACAATGCATAGTGTATTTACAGCATTCAGACTGTACTACATATCCATATATGACACACTAAACTCTAGCCACCACAGTCATACTGCACTGCACTGCAGTATATTTCTTCAAAGACGAAGAGCTGTAGCTCAGGAGGATGTGTGCCATATGCCATGTGCCAGGCAGGCAAACCGACATCCTGCTCCCCCAAGGACACAAGAGAGAGAGAGTGATCGCTCATATGAAACTAAAACTCTCCTGTCGCTCTAGTGAGACTCCAGCTGTTTGAAGCCAATTGACCTGGAAAAACCCTGAAGCACATCAAAGACTAACACAGAGATGGAGTAAAGAAGCACGCTGTGCAGTCAGTGTTGCAAGTCTTACATTTCACAATCTTATCATGTGCGACAAGGTGAAAAGACTCATATTTTGACGTGTTACTGTCAAAGACACTACTGTATGCGTCAAAACTTAACTCTAGGCCTACATCGATTGTGTTACTTTAAATCAAGCCAAAATTACATTGAAGAGAATGGGTGATTTTTTTATGTTTCCTGTTCTGTTTTGTCTGGTGTAGTGAGTTCAATTAACTACCCTAGGAACTAGTTGTTACAGCAGAAAAGTCTGTGACTTCCAGTGTGGTTCCAGGGTAAGTCTGCATTTTTTTTCACCGATACAATATGTTATTTTTATAAACATAGTTTGGGAGGAGGCCTGCAGAGTGATTGGCAGCTGTCATTACCTGATCCCGCCTTCGCTGAGATTTAATCCCTACTGTTCCTTTCACCTCTCATGCACGAATGCTTCTCAAATTCTCCCAAGACCTCCCCCTACTCTACGCTATATGCTAGCGCATCTCAAGCTACATAATCTATACTTCAAGAATCCCAGGACCATGGCCAGCAACCATATATGCCAAACATGCTTACTGCACTACACCAAGCACACAAGGGCTAACTAATGAAAAGACTGCTACATTGATCAGTGGGCCTCTGACTCTGTTCCCTCTGGGGTTCATCTGATACTGCATAATAGAAATTATATGTATAGAAATGGTTACATAGATACAGAAGTGGAGTTGTGAAATCAAAGCAGGGGCGATGGTTAGAAAAGGTCTCTGATTATCGGGGGTTCAGAAAATGTTGAAAATGTAGTTGTTAAAAGTGCGATTTCAACACAATATGTGAAGAAGGGATGCCTGTTTTAGAACAGGATGATTTTTGACCATTTTAATAGAGGGGGATGATTTTAGACCATTTTCATTGCAGCTACAACTCGAGCCCTACATAGATAGGATGTTTATTGTCCTTGCAGAAATTTGGGTAACACTTTATTTTAGGGATACATCTATTAGCACTAATACATACAATGTGCCTGTATAAGTAACTTGTAAGGCATGTACAAAGCAAAATCAAACATTTGTTAGGCATGTATTCGCAAATGTCTTGTTCATGCACAATAAGGGATTTATTACCAATTTAACCTTAGTAAGGACCTAGTAGGCCTTAGCGTTTGCTTAGTACATGCCTTACAAGTTACTTATGCAGGCATTAACATTGTATGTATTAGTGCTTATAGATGTATCCCTAAAATAAAGTGTTACCCAAATGTATTCTGTGCCATTCACAGGTGCAGCGTGTCTGATACCTGGACTGCCCTACAAAGCAAAAAGGCAGTAACTGCATTGCTGTTTAAAATGAGTTTACTTTACTTTAGTTTACTTTTATTTCTTCAGGACATTGCATATTAATGAACATATACATACATGTACATATATGTAAATATGCCAGATTGTAGCCCAAGGGCTAATTTCCATCTGGTGTCCAAAATAGGCAGGCTAGATGTAGATGAGTTACTATGACTTTAATGTCATACATAGCAAAGTCTAAAGTTAAACAAAATGATTGATCTTCAAAAAAGGTGGCAATATAAAGTAACAAAACTGTCACATGCCAATAATCTCCCCAAAACCACTTTTACTGGATTGGGGTATCATTTTAAAGTCAACTGACTCAGTTTTGAGCTCTGCACAGTTACTGTCTTTTTGCTTTGTAGGGCAGTGGAGCTCTCCATATCTACATAGTACAGTATGAGACATCAGATTTTTACCTTGGTGGCATTGCGGTTTGCATAGTTCACACAGGCGTTGTGGCTCTGGTTCAGCCACTGTAGGAAAACAAGATATTGGTCATTAGCATAGCCGGCCAATGTGCTTTCGCGCTCATAAATGCTGTTGTTTTTGCTGGTGTATACCTATATACGCAAAAACATGGCTACAGTGAGTATCTACCGGTATATATGGCGTATGTAAGTGATGATATGACACATAATTTGTCTTGATCAGTCTAATAAACGTACCATCCAACATGGTCATCTGTTTACAGTAACATACGTACATGCACAGACACACATACTCCACACACATACTCCACACACACACACACACACACACACACACACACACACACACACACACACACACACACACACACACACACACACACACACACACACACACACACACACACACACACACACACACACACACACAGAGTGTGTAATAATGCCATGTTGCCATGTTAATTACAGTTAGTTTTATCTAATTTGTATTCTCAGACCTCCATCTGTTAGTCTACCCATGTGGTGTGCAAAACGATCTGTGTGTGTGTGTGTGTGTGTGTGTGTGTGTGTGTGTGTGTGTGTGTGTGTGTGTTTATAGAGTGGAAAAACAGCACCGTCTGCTAAGTCCCAAGGCAATCATGAGAGAAGCACAATCTTACAAGTATGCACGTTTACCTTGAACCAACAGTACTGTATATTGGTTTGCTATTACAATATATTTGAGTAGGTATGCCTGCTGCAAACATCAATATGTAGATTTTGAGGACGTGCAACGTTCCTTTCACAAATAACACTTCAACTAGTGTGTATAATTAGGCCTTAGGCCTGGCCCATGCTTGCTGCAGGATGTGCATGCGTTCTGCGTGCAGGAACACATGGTTACATGGTACACACAGATGCGTGCATATGGTGCCATATTGACAGAACCGCGAGGGGCGCGGTATACTCAAACAATGGTGGAAAACATTGTTGAGAACCGCGTTGGCTATCTGCCCCTTAGATCATTGGTTCCCAACCTTTTTCTTCAGGGACCCATATTTTTACCATTGTAAGCTTTGGTGACCCGCCCGCACGAGAGGGAGTCACATGATACCCTCTGTTTCCTGCGAAAACTCATTTTAGTTATCATTCTATTCCTCAATTCGTCTTTGGTCAAATATAGAATAAATGTTTAATGTAGCACTTACAATGTGTTGCTTCTATGCATTTATTAGTTAAATGCTTTGTCTTTTATTCAACATGGGCTATATATATTTAAAACGAAACCCATTAAAAAAATCAAGAGGGCTTCACGACCCCCCGTGGATCTTTGGTGACCCATAGGTTGGGTCGCGACCCATAGGTTGGCTATCTGCCCCTTAGATGATATCTCCAGTACCGTGCAAAGTGCTCCGGTCGTCCTGAAGCAAGGATGTGCAATCGGCCACACATGGTTGCATGCGTAATCTACAGCACACAGTATGCATTTCTCCGGCCTTAATGACATGACAGAAGTGTCATCTCTGGTCAGTTAGTATGCTATGTTTGTGTGACATCTGTGAACTTAGACGAAAAAACTAAGATCACTTAGTTTGCTACCAACACTAGCTATCCAATGACATTATATATACTAGAAACACTGAAATCCTGACAAGGCAAATAGGCGTCATAGACTGGATTACAAGTTGAGACAAAATAAATACATTTTACAGCTCGAATCGTGTTAACAGTTAGCAGTCCTTCCTACTTTCAAGTGTGTATCTGTATCTTTTTTTACATAATGCAAGATGCAATGCCTAATACAAAGCAAAGCTGTAAGAATACACAAGGTGTGCTCTCAGCCTGTATGTAAAGTTTAATTTCCCAAATGACCTCTGATACTTAAATGGTTATCTATTAACTGCTACAGTGACAATTATTGTCTGTGTTTCTCACCTGCCAAACTACAGTTGAGCCCAGTGTCTGATTTGGGAGCAAAAGGCCCACCACCTAAACGGGAGAAGAACAAATAAGAACCCATTCACGAAAAACTACAGTACATGCACACATTTATATGCAAATGAATCACTTTCACTGTGTTTAATTGGCCCTGCTGTACTATAAATAACATTTTGAGTTGGCCTGATAACAGAAAATAAGGATCGGAAAATGCAACATAAATAACCTACTGAATGCATAGACGGCAGATTAAGAAACAGCTTGAAGAAGACACTCTACAGCAGGCCTACATTAACAATTTACCACACAGATGGATGGGATCGTGAGCAAAAGAGCGAGTGTGTGTGTGTGTGTGAGAGAGAGAGAGAGAGAGAGAGAGAGAGAGAGAGAGAGAGAGAGAGAGAGAGAGAGAGAGAAAGAGAGAGAGAGAGAGGAGAGAGAGAGAGAGAGAGAAGAGAGAGAGAGAGAGAGAGAGAGAGAGAGAGAGAGAGAGAGAGAGAGAGAGAGATGGTGATAGATGGACCAATATACAGACAGTAATTCATCCCCAAACAAACTCACACCAAGCAAACAAAAACAGAGACAAACCTGCTGTAACCGTAGCTTCCTTTAAAGCTATAACACTGCGGTAATCAGTATCCAATCACTAGCTGAATTACAGATCTAGCTCATTGCTGAAGCACTCTTCTAATACAAAATAATTTAGGAGACTATACAAGAAATATGTTCTTCAGAGATGATGCAAGATGCACTGGATGATATTTGACATTTAATCAACATACTGACTGATACAGTAGATCATAACGCCTCTGTGAGGAGAGTGTGAACTTACTATCGGTGTTCCAAATGGGACATAGCCTGCCCAGGAGGAGAATGAAAACAATAAAGTCACAGAAATAAAACCAAAATGCAAAAACACAAGCATAGTTATAGGGCCATAATAACACTTGAGACTGTATTGCAATGAGAGTATATAATATCAGTCGGCACAAGAAAACAAACTGTGTTACAACAAATGTGTTAAATATGTTAAATACAAAAAAAATAATAACCATACATCAAAATACGTATGGAATGAGTATTATGACTTATAAATATGAGCATAAAGTGAGTCAATCATGCAGGTACCTTACAGTACGTATGTGTAATGACTGAGTATTAGAGAGTCAAAAATGAAAAAAAATACCTGACATGCGAAAAGGCATAAAGATCTTTTCCCCTGTGTCAGGATGAATGATTGCCTGCGTTCAGACAGATGACAACCTCAGAGGGCAAACCATGGCTAGCAGTGACTGTCAAACGCCACCCCTGTTTGTTTGGTTTTGTTTGACAGTGTCAGTGTGTTTGTAGTCTTTCAAAAGGCAACAAGGCTGTGTTGGGCTTGTGAACGAACGTGTGGTTTGTGTGCCTTTTGAGTGTAACCAAGACATCCCTCAGCATGGTTATTGCATGTCTAGCACGTGCGATAACATGCTCAGGAAACAGCACTGTTTTGGATGGAATGTACTGTATCCACGAGAAAAGACAACAACAACACCTCATCACCTCAAGTTTTACTTTGTCTGACAGTAGACCATTTAATATAAATATGTTGTGTATGACAGCAAGCACTTGAAGCACTGCCTGCAAACATTTCTGTGCAAGTGATTTTACAACAACAACCAAAAAAAAACAACAACAACAAAAAACAATGTGGTTTCTGCCCTTACCTGCTTGACCTTTTGTGCTTCCCACAGCTTTGAACACACAAGGGAGAAATATCAAAGAAAAACTGAAATGAAGTTTAATGTAAACAATTGTAAAAATATTTTTTTACTTCTTTTACCTACAGTACATCAAAATAGTTGTAGTGTAAATAATAGATGTAGAGTTAAATATTACGCCGTGGCTTTGGTGTTTACATTGACAGTGACAGATGAAGCTGACAGTGTAACTCTAAATGGAAACTATACCTGTGAATCAGTGACGCCAGGGGAGAGACGGCCACTCTTAAAGTCGTCGAGGAGCTTAACACATTCATTGAGTCGACTCTGAAAGAACACAGAGAGAAAATACATGAGAATCAGTGCTGATGTTCCTCAAAGAAAATCGTTTTTGCGCACGTAGGTGCAGGAGGGGGTCCTTTTCCACATTTTCTTGAAAGCTAGCTGAGCATTGTGTCTGACTAATTTTGCTTCAGTTCAGTTCTTTGTTATTAACAAAACCTCCACTTCAACGAGAGATGTAGCCCCTTAATGTGCACGTACCTCCAGTGGCACGCTGTAATAGTCATTGAAATGTAACTACCACAGCACTACAATACTATGACACAACACAGGCCCTTTAGTAATGCACCACGACTTGGTCATTACCATACTGGTAACAACAAATGTATAAAGCTGCGTCTTAAGGGGTTAATGACTGTTAATGAGGATGCAGATTGAACTCTAGCCTCTATGATGCTCACAGGACTGGGCTACATCAGCATTCAGGCTGGGCTACTTCTACGAGACTAAACCCAAAGATGACAGGCAGGGGTGTAGCTGGAAATTCTGGGACCTATGGACTCAGCTCCAATGCCCTCCACAACACACACACACCTCATTTACATGATACTGGCCTCGTTTACGTGACGATTTTAATTGCTAAATAATAATTTAGAATTATATAGTTCAGCCAAGTTTACATTGCATTTTCATTTAATTCCAAATTGTGACGTGTTTACATGATGTTTTCAAAGTGGAATTAAGTTTTATTCAGAATTAATTAAAACCATTGATGTGTAAAAAAAAACCCGTCCCCATTGGGGCCTGCCCAATACATGGGGCTCTGGTGACTCAATTCCACTTTACCCGCTTCTTCAACACCAATGATGACCAGAATCTGAATACTCTTTATACTTTTTATTGTGGTGTGTAAATATGACTTGCGCAGTGCCTCAGTCTAAGTTTGCCTCAGTTTCTGTGCCACATTAAAGGAGCAGTCCACCCTTTTTTTGATTTTCACATATTTGCAGTATTTCCAAGCATTGTTCATGAATGTGCATATCATTTTCTTCTCAGTGCTTCAGCCCTTAGATGTATTGGATCAGAATTATTAGCATATCTTAGCATAATCACTGAAAGTAAATGGGGGGCATTAGCATCAAGGCACAAGTGATCACAGGACAGGATTAAATAGCTGTTTTGCACTCTGGTGAATTTCATATTAATTACCTCCGCCAGGAGGTTATGTGATCGCCCGAATTTGTGTGTGTTCGTCACGCTGCTATTACCTGTGTGTTCGTCACGCTGCTATTACATGGCCTGTGTGTTCGTCACGCTGCTATTACATGGCCTGCCACAGGGCGCGCAGGGCGCGCAAGGACCACTGAGGACGGCTCTGTGAGGAGGAGCCCTGAGCTGGCGTACCTTCACGCAGCCACACCGGGGCAGAGCATTGAAGTGAAATTCTTACCGCAGTCAAAATCGCTATCAAAAAGCAGCCTTAGCTACAGCCTCGCAGATCGTTTAAGTTCACAATGCTGTCACAAAACATTCATATGAAATTAAGCTCACAGAAAGGCGCGCGCGAATTGCGTTAGTCCGCAGTGATTTGCTGCTTCCCCAATCCCCGCGCACTGAAGCCATCAGCACTACAAAACATTCCATAGACTAGTTCCTACACTTCATAACGAATGAACGCTGGAGATGCGGCGAACAGTGATTTTCAATACGAAATAGCGAGCAGGCCCGGGTGCCGATCATCTGCCCGCAGCGCCAAGACCAACTCGCCCTCATGAACGGATTCCCAGGTAGGAGGAACTTCTCCAACAAGTGTAGTGTCGGGGTAGGCATGATTCCGCTAGCTGCGACCAGTCGAGTAGGCATGTCTCTCGCTAAGCAATTGCGTTTGTAGCACAACGTTGGTGTCACGATATTGAAACAGCTAGACATGATACAAGTGGATTTACCTCTCAAAAGTTTGTTTAGCCTTGCGAAATAGCCCAAAACAATAACTGACACTCCACAACCATCCATGCACTGCCACTGGATAAGGGGATTCTTGGACATTTCTGATTCAATAATTAAGTGAACGGCTCAAAGTAGCCCTACAGTATGTTGTCTTGTTGGGTTGGGGACCGCTGCACTGCTGTAGAATATGTAGCCTACTATGGGTGTTGGCCAATGAAAATTGTGCTTTTAATTTTTTATTTTGTTTTAGATGGTAGCCTAATGAAAGGCATGCTGCCAATCATCAACAATGTGACTAATATGTAGCAATGAGCATTGGCAAATCACAGAAGGCATAGGCTATAGCATGAACAATCACTTTGCCAATATAAAATAATCAAAGGTGAACTAAACAGTCCACAGCTAGAGGACATGGAAATGATAAAAGAGACAGAGAGAACTGTAATTGGGTTACAACTTGACGGTTCAATTACCTGAACACAAATGCTATGTAGCCTATAGGCCTAAATACATGAAACCACATCATGACTCTATACCTATGTCCAAAACGAACTGAACTTCCTTGGCGGAGGTCTGCGTTCTCTGAATGCATTTTTTTAAAGTGTTTTATAAGTACATTTGATGATGTTTTGTTTGCCCCCGCCCCCAAAGACTTGCATTGCTACGCTTAATTTGGCTATACTGTTAAACTAGGCAATGGAAACACATAGACGAAAATTATATGCACATTCATGAATAATGCTGGGAAATACTGCAAATATGTGAAAATCAAAAAAGGGTGGACTGTTCCTTTTTGGTGATGTGAGAATCTCCATACCTCTGAAACAAAGAGTGTGCTGGGGTCGATGATGTCAATGAAATGCTTCAGCCTCCCCAGAAATGTGCTCTGTGGAGAGAAACACCAGTTAGTTAACGACACTAATAATAATGAGCTACATCGTTTTGCTACAATGTGCACAATTTGTACAATGTGAAATGTGAAACTTCTAAACATGAAGCGTCTTCAAAATCCACAGAGCAGTAGAATACATTGTATTACAGTACATACAACCTTTTGCAAAAAAAAAAAACCAACAACTTCAACGTCATCACCATACGTATCTCTCGTGTGACAGGAACCACCTCAGCGTAACAGTAAGGAGCTTCGTTGAACATTGTTCCCTGTTTGTCGTCTCACATCTTTGTTTGATGATGATGGTGATCTTTTTAATTACATTACCGCAGCACAATGGTTTCTTGTTATAGCAATCTCAGCATGTAATTTCATGGGTAATTAGCTCACAGCTGGAATCTAAAGAACACATTCTTCACTTGTGCTATTCAAGAGAGATGCTCACAACGTAACTCTCAGCAGCCTTCTGGTGTAGATGGGATCGCTAGCGATGCGACTCGCTGTTTGTTGAAAACAATCAACTACATCATAACAGGACATTACCAATAGCCTTAAAGGTGCACTGTGTAATCTTCTCAGTAGTTAATTTCCAGAATTCATGCTGCCCATTCACACATATTACCTTTTCCCTGAATACTTACCACTATCATCAAATTCTAAGTATTCACTATGACTAGGAAAATTGCACTTTTCATGCAGGAGGAATTTCTCCATGGTCCGCCATTTTGAATTTCCAGATATAGACATTTTTAGCTGCAAAACTTGCTGTACTTCAGTTATACTTGTAATGTTATTTTAATACTTAGTAAATATTCATGAAAACATCAAATTTGGCAATAGGCTGCACAGTTTCAATGACTGGCATATTTGCAATACCTATTCGGGCTTCCATCCCACAGTGCATCTTTACCTAGCAGACTTGGCCATTTCCATCTTGTAATAACAAGCTTATAACAGAGGGCCTGCATGAAATCCTTCAAAGACTTCAGACTGTTCACTGACACCAACACATTTTTCTTTCAACGAATCCACAAGCTGACGTGACATACCATACACTTGCACTTTGAACCATGCGCTTGCAGGTTGTTATTTATTTATTTATTTATTTATTTATTTACAACAATGCATTTTGCATTTTAATTGAATCAGGAATGTAATGTCACTTCTGCTGTAATTCTATAACTACTTGTCACTCCACTGCATCTTCACATCTTGTCTGTATATATGTTTTATGTTTATATGTCTACACTGTCCCTGTATTATTTATTTCTGTGTATAGCTGCGTACTCCTCCTAGAGTCCATGTTTGTATGTGTCATGTGTCTTGTACTTTATATGCTAAGACACCCATCTTTCTTTTAAACTGCAAAACTAGTTTACCTACGGGTAGGCCTAGAAATAAAGCAAACTGAACTGAACTGAACTGAACTGAACTGATACATTATCGGGTCTGTGAGAATAATCAATCATAATGAGAATCTTAACTCACTAAAAATGCATGATGTATGTGTGTACAGTGAGCTTGCGAAGTGAGCTACATTCATCTTTTTCACGCCTATCCCAAGCTGATGTTACATGATAGGATTTCATGAAAATAATGATCAATCACATGGAGGAGGAGTTACATCGCATTAAAATGGATACTGTATGTGCAGTAGTAAGCTCGCAAAGTCAGGTGTATCCCATTTGTCTCAGTCAGATTCTACACCGTGGCACAGAACGGAGCATATGAGGACTGTAACGATATTGTATGAAATCGAGAAATCGCGACACACAGAGTCATGATACTGTATCGAGATACAAGGAGGTAGTATCGTGATACGCCCTTTTAAAGTTTCGTTGTCAATCAGTCCCAAAAACAACCACATGATATGAAGTGATATTTCTTCCGAGCTTCAATCATTATTATATTTAAACTTTTACTAGCCTCTTGTAACCTATTCTACCAATAAACATGATAGTTTTTATTCATAATTTTATTTTAGCTTGTGAAATCGTGGGGTGTATCGAACCGTAGCTCATCAATCGGGATAAGAACCGAATCGTGAGTTGAGTGTATTGTTACAGTCCTAGAGCATATGAGGACTCCCAGACTGAACACCCTGGCTGGCCATGACAATCTCTCTGTAGCCCATCCAATTAGCTTCCCTCACTTCAGTTTGGTGGTCAATACTTCTCAGCTGCAACCTCCCTTTCCTTCTTGCTCTCTCTCTCTCTCTCTCTCTCTCTCTCGCTCTCTCTCACGCACACACACACACACACACACACACACACACACACACACACACACACACACACACACACACACACACACACACACACACACACACACAAGCACACACAAGCACACACAAGCACACACTCCTTCCTCCACCCCCTCCTGGTCTATTCCTTCTTCTGTGTGTGACAACAATACCATCTGCAGCGGGAGCCAAGAGTTAGAGCAGTGTCTCTCAACCGGGGTGCCATGGCCCCTCAGGGGTGCCTCACACCCCCCTCAGGGGTGCCGTGGAAACATGGCTGACAGTATGTGAAACTGACCTAAATAAATAAATAAAGTCTGTAATATAATATATACTTGTCTAAATTATTAAATGAATGCTTATTGCTTAGTCAGTGGAATCTTTCATCTACCATTTACGCACAATAAAGTAAATTTAGGTCACCCCAGTATGGCCTACACATAGCCTGTCTGAGATAAAGCTGCAACTTCAAACGCAGGTTTTGTGACGTCTCCAAATGTGTTACTTTTCTAAGCTTGTGTGGTATCAGATGCAATGCCATGGTACGGCCTGTCAGTTTGGCGTGTGTTGAGATTTTTCATGAAGTGAAAGGGTGCCTCGCCTAAAAAAAAAAATTGAGAAACACTGAGTTAGAGAAACCCAGTGGACGAACGCACGGGTTGCTAAGAGTGTACTTGGCAACCGCCTTGGACCAAACATGGCGGCTTGCTTCAATCAATTGCCTTTTTAACTAGTGTGCAGGCACAGGAGCGCCAGCTCTCTCTCTCTCTCTCACACACACACACACACACACACACACACACACACACACACACACACACACACACACACACACACACACACACACACACACACACACACACACACACACACACACACAATTTACACACACAGTGGGTAATTCTTCCTCTGAAGAATGGGGTCGTTCTGTCTGTGAGAGGGAAATAAGGTCCTCCAGGTGTGCCAGAGCTGTGCCAGTTCCTCCACTACCTTTGGCTCACCTCTGAGCATCAAGTCCGCACACTTAAAATCCCTTTTGTGGTATTTTATGATGAAGACTGTTGAGGTCGAAACGTAATCCTGCCATGAAATAATAAAATACAACAAAAAGGATTTTAAGTGTGCGGAATTCTCACTTTGAAAACTACAGTTGGTCTTAGCTTAGTCTGCATCTTTCCATGGGATGCGCACAATCCTCTCCTTCTCCTCTGAGTATGAGCAGAGCAAGCTCCATTCGAAAGGTCCTATCGTTCATTTTCGGTTATTTTAATCAGGATAGTGTGTGTGCAGCGTCACGTGGGAACATCGCAGCTGCTGTGTGTGGGAATGTGTTATCTCTCTCTCTCTCTCTCTCTCTCTCTCTCTCTCTCTCTCTCTCTCTCTCTTCTGTGTGTGTGTGTATGTGTGTGTAAGCGAGACAGAGAGTGAGAGCATTGCATGGAGACAGACAAACAGAGAGAGAGAGAGAGAGAGAGAGAGAGAGAGAGAGAGAGAGAGAGAGAGAGAGAGAGAGAGAGAGAACATGCAGACGGTGCAAGAAAGAGGGTTTTAATTATGCATGTGTTTCGGATCCCTGGAGACCACACAGCTCTGGCAGCCCAGCACTGATACAGCGGTGGAAGGAGACAGTGTAGTACAACCCCCCTATTCCACAAATGGGAGGTTTTCGCTGTTACAGCGCAATATCTGTCTCCAAATAAACCACCACCAATGCAAACAGAGACTGTATATCTAACTGTTTGAAAGAGGGGCACACATTTGCAATAGGGGATTGAGATTCTATTTTTTGCTATGTTGTATTTGAAAAGACGTGAGACTCTCATTTACCAATTGTTGTCAATTGCCTCCTTGGTTGGGATCATCAACAACAAATATTTCTATTTAATAGGCAAATGTAGGCCTATTTTTTAGGGATCAAAGAGAGGAATGTTATCATAAATGATCTGATCTGAATTGCAGCAGTGAATATTTATGGAACGTTTGTCCTCCTATCCTTACACATGTTATGTAGCAGCCTATACATCCTCCAAGGTCTATCGTTAGGCATGGCTGCTGCAATAACAGCAAGCAACCATTGCATCTCAGAAGATCCTCCAGCCCAGTTAGACTACAGAGATCACTGGTCCAGTCCAATCAGCCCTTCTAAGTGATGGATGAATTTGGACCAGTGAGCGAGCTGTGTGGAATGGTAGCCCGTGCATCCATGGTAGGCTACTGTAGCCCATCTAATCTGTGTATCTCATTTAATCTATCACATGGGGAATTTGATGTCCCCGCGACACACTAGCGTTGCAATTTGCTTTTCTAATTATAGACAGAGGAGTCCAGCAGACTCGAGTCGGAGGCGTTTCCATGGAGTCTACTCTTCGCGATGGTATGATGATGACCGAAGTGCACTTTAGTGTGGTACACATTTACAGAAGATCTGAACGATATGGACAGCGAGCCTATTAATCTTACATGCTGCTCTGTGGACTTGACCCAGCTCTTAAAACATTTGACAAAGCCGAAAGATTGACCTAGTAGTGGGGGAAAGAAAACAATGGCAAAGTGACTTTGGGAAGCAAATCGGACACGGTCTCCAATGTTGAGTGGGTCCTGATGTTGAGGGCGTTAAAGTTCACATCTCCACTTCATAAACATAAAAAGCAACTTGCCATGTTAAGAGCACAATGGCTTCCTTTGACCAGGGAAAAAAACTAATGAACTCTACAATTATTGTTTGTTAACTTGATGAAAATGCTTCCATTAGATTCATTAGATTCCGCCACTGCCCATTTAGTTGATTACGCATCGGTGGTTATCGTAACACAGCAATTACATTTGTTATGGCATAATGACTCTCTGCAACTTTCGATGGGTAGTTGCAAAAACAGCGCACTGCGCTCCGAATATTTATTTCTGCTAAACTGGGAGTTGTTTGTAAGCATCCGAGTATACAATGCACGTTGCATGCAAGAAAACACCCCAAAAGCTGGTTCAGCCTACCTGATCGTATCGCGGTCTTCCCAGCTGAAACGGCGGACAAGCTGCAGATTCCGCCATGGCAGTGCACCGACTGATTTTAGATAACGGAGAGTGTCATGGAAGGGATTTTTTTTTAAAGACTGAACTCCAGTGGCAAACAGTGAAGCAAGAACTGCTGCGACTCTTGGGAAATGTAGTGTTCGGTCACACTCAGCATGACCTACCCACATGGGGCCCAGACTTTGGTTTTTAGATGGGCAACACGGGACTTTGAGCAGCGGGTTGTGCTCGATTCAGAGCCAATTTTAGCGAGCCTGCCCACCTCCTATTCATCATCTCACAATGTGAAGGTACTTGTGAAGAACGCCAGAGGGCGCTGCCTTGCTCCATTTGAGCAGGTGCATCCGGATGCTGTCAATGTTGAGCTCCTTCTCTGAAATGTTTGGGCAGCATCCACAAAGTCATCATTGCTTTATGAATAAATAAACTGTATGTGTCCAAATTAGTATATATCCCTATATAGCAGTTCTTGTGCAACTTCATTAGGCCTATTACATTGTCATTGTTCTATGTGTATGATAATAATTTAAAAAAATGTTACAAAGATATGAAATAGACTAGATACTGTAGGCCAAGTCATGTAGCCTAAAACACTGTCACATGGGACAAACTTCATTTAAAATGTAAATATTTTACTTACTTGTATAAAATAGTATTAGAAATGAATGCAAACCTAATAAGACACTTTGTTGCCTGAAATGACTAAGGGGAAAGCCGACAGATGGCATTGGTCCTCCTCATTCATATGCACAGTTTTGGAGTCTGTTGCACAACAGAACCGGGGCCATGATCAAGGTATTTGGGGGCCCTGGGCAAAGAGGGACTGTAGGCCCCCCTTTTTACCATTCAAGCTATTAGGGATGCCACCCACCCCCCCTCCTCAAGAGAGGTGTTGATACCAGGATCATTTCACTTTTTTGGGTCATTGAATGTAGGGAAGTGCTATCCTGGTTCTCATCGACGGTGCATATGTGTACACAAACTACCGTCTGGTAGCAACATGCTCTTCTCGAGTCAGTTGCATTTATTGCAACTCACAACCAACAAATTCCTCCAAAATGTTTTCTGTTCATCCCTAAAGAGTCAATATAGTCTATAATCTGTCCTGAGACAGGGGTTCAGCTGGGGGCCCTAAACAATTACCTAGTTTGCTTGTCTGGTTGTGACAGGCCTGCCTGCCTCCCTGCGCAGCACAGCTAGAGTGAGTCACACAGCGGTGTCTCTGCAAGATGCTTCAGAGGTTGTGGAAGTTGTTGTAACCTCCGTGCTGACAGGTGGAGGGCGTCTAGTCATAAAGGTCACAGTGGGGAGAGCGCAGTCAGAGATTCTTTAAGTATAGAGATATGCCAACATAATAGGTTTCTATGGGCACCTAACGCGATCAGGTTCCGGTCTGCCTAAAGGGCCGTGTCATAATGCTCCTACAATGAATAGAACAGTCCTTAGGTCTGCCTAGGTCTGCCTAAGGGGGGCCATAATAGAACCAGGAAACAATGGGCCAATGGAACCTCTCTCTCTCTACTCTCTATGGCGCAGTGGGGGAAGAAGGAGGAGGGACACCCTGCAGAGGTCACAGCAATCACATCAGGTCTGCGGCAGCAGGTCACACAGCAATGCACAACGTACATATTACAGAGTTGACTCAACACATAGACACTGTAAACAGTAAAGTGTGATGTATGATGAACAGATTTTAAACAAAACAAGGAAAATCATAAATGACCCCTCCCATCCTCTCCACTGTGAATTTGAGCTCCTACCCTCTGGGAGGCGTTTTAGGGAGCCAAACACTGTTAAAAAATATTTTTAAGAATTATTTTGTCCCTACAGGAATAAGGGCAGTTAATAATACATGTTTTTACACTTAATCAACCTCTCCCCTGTTCTTCAATTGCTCTTGTTACATTCTATTTATTGTTGTATTCACTATATTTATTACTCAGCTCAGCTATTTTATTCTTTTAAACACTCTCCTGAGTGCTAATGTACATTTGTATATTCACTTCATATTTTAAATGTATTTTTATAATAGCCTGACCTTCCTCTTCTGCTTTGCACAAGTGCAGTGGTTGAATGCTTGATTGTGTGTTGTGGGATTATTGTCTTTATATGTCTGCATGTCTGTGGTGAAACTGAAGACAAATTTCCACTCTGTGGACAATAAAGTATTCGTATTCATATTAGTTCTCGTATTCGTATTCGTATAGGCAGCAGTCTAGCTGTGTGGAGAGGAGCCAGATAGGCATGGGGAAGGGGGGGGGGGGGAGTGGTCCTATCTGTCTTTTATCTATTTGATTGTTTTTAAATCTTGTCTACCTTGTTTGAAGTTGTCTGTACTATACACACTTGAATTTCCCTTCTGGGATAATAAAGTTAACTTTGACTTTGACACGACCATAAAGAGTGTTAAATGAAACTCCCTAGATTTTGTGTCAACCACCATTCAATCAACACTATTCAATACACAATAAGAGTGTATTTGAAAGGCGTTCTACTGAATTCAGATGTCGGTTATTTATACGGAAATGTTTTTCAGTTTTCAGTTTTTCAGTCTGCAAAATGGGCTGTTTGTAGTGGTGTGGATTGGCACTGCCCTCACGATCCGATTTGATCACGATTCGGGAGGTAGCGATTCGATTCGATTCGATTCGATTCGATTCTATGCGATCCGATCCGATTCAATTCTACAATGCATTGCAATGCATTACATTTCTACTGAAAGCAAAGCAAATGTTTAATCAGTCATGATGAGACAATACAAGTAGTCAGATACTGAGCAACAATTTATTGGCTGTTTTCTGTATCAGTCTGTATCAGTCTGTATCAGTCTTGCAATGTTTTGAAGTGATTTTATTTAATTTAACATTCATTTGCTCCCGAAATATCCATGGAAGTAATTGAAACCAGCTAGAAAATACAGTAGGCAAAATAATGCCCAGACCAAAACCACTCCTAACCCTAACCTGTCAGAGGGCGTTGTGGGGCACGAGGAAACCATGCAAAACCATGGTGCACACCGAAAGCCGAAAGCTCAACTGGGAAACTCCAACTCCCATTGTCATTGTGACACAGCACTCCACAGCACACAAGTGTTCACTGCACACTGCACATAACGGAATTGCATTCATGCTTCACCGATGCAGGAGGGCAACTATGGCGCCCCAAGAGAGCAGTGCGGCGGGACGGTACCATGCTCAGGGTACCCCAGTCATGGAGGAGGATGGGGGAGAGCGCTGGTTAATTACCACCCCCACCAACCTGGCGGGTCGGCAGTCGAACCAGCAACCTTTGGGATACAAGTCTGACGCCCGAACCGCTTACCCATGACTGCCCATACACACGCGACAGACGGTTTAATTTGGCATTGTATTTATACTCAGTGTCATGATGCCATGTTAACACGTTTTAGTACTGTTGCAGAGAGTCCTTGTATGTGAGCAGAGCACATCAAGCATGATATAAACATATCGTCCTTTGTGAACTACGTACTGTATACATTACAGGTACTACAGTAGACAGTCACACATAGCACAGCACACCTGTAACTGAAAACAAGCACATCAGCACAATGCAGAATCCATGATGACAAAATGTATTGATCATATCAGAACACCTGTAAAATAATAAATAATTACTCTGTTACTATCTGAGGTTGATTTTAAACTATGAAGGTGTGTCTGCAATGCATACACTTGATTAGTGCTATACAATTTTATTTTTTAAGAGCTATTCAACATCAGCCCTAGCTCTTTCTGAAATTTGAAGAGATAACCCTTTCTGTGTTTGGTTGTTAATTTTAACCACCGCCACAATGTTCATTACCTAATGTTTAGGCCTTTGAGGTGTTTGGTTCATTTAACACGCAGTTCATTAATCCCTATTGAATCTCTCCCTCCTGTTGTATATCTCTTCCCCACTTCTTTCTGCATTGATTGCATCGGTAAACAAGACTTGATGGAGTTCACCGGCCGCTGTCTGTCTTCAGCCTGCGTGCTGCCCCCTTCCTTGTTTGTGTGAGTGTGAGTGAGCCTGTGTCTTTCTTACTCAGGGTGTAGAGGTGGGTCTTCTTGTCGGTGTAGTAGGTGTGTGTGTGTGTGTGTGTGTGTGTGTGTGTGTGTGTGTGTGTGTGTGTGTGTGTGTGTGTGCGTGTGTGTCTGTGTGTGTGTACACACTTTCCTTGTTTGTGATGTGTGACCCAGTGGGGTGAGACTGAAGTCATTAAGCCTCTAGCATCCAATTTAACCCTCCTCCCAAATGATGATGCTCCTGGGACGGTAATTGTGTCATAAATCTATGGCTGTTGCCTCCAGCTAAATGCACTTTTTCTCAGTCAGTTCTTCGGGCTGCATCGATAATTCTTAAATCACAATGAACAAGAATAAATGAGGAAGTATTTATTCATTATTTAAAGCGAGTAACACTGTATTACATTTTTTATGTTTGTTTCATGCATCAAACTATGTGTGATGGATACAGTGCATCGGCTTAAGATATGGAAGGGAGGAGAAAGCTATAATCTTATTCGTTACATTTTTGGCAACAAACCGAGATATGCTGACTTGAAGTTTGAATGTCTTTTATTACGCAGTGATCTTTTTTTTTTTTTTTTTTTTAAATCTGCCATGGTTAATATCGTAATTGAATGAAATGCATGAATGAATGAATGAATGAATGAATGAATGAATGAATGATATGATGTGATCGAAAATCTCCACCTCATGTTCTTGCAAAGAAACATGTATGTATTCACACTAACAAACCACTTGAGACAGAGAAATGTGTTTCAAATCAAGCATTTTTGGGTCTTTATTTATTTAAAAGGTGGCCAGGATTCTGTACAGCAGTGTAGGAGCGAGTCAAGCTGGGCCGTAGGGAGGTTAGTCTGTCTGTTCAACACCTGCCTCCTCTCTCCCTTGCTCTCCATTCTCCTGGGTGGGTTGCTTAGGGGAATAAGTTAAGGGGAGTTTGTAAAGATGAAAAAAAATAATAAAATAGAAGAGAACAAAAATTGGACAGAAAAAAACGGAAGGAAAAAAAAAAAAAAGATAAAATTAAAGAGCCACAGTCGAAGCGCTGGAGAGATAGAGAAGGGCAAAGAGGACGCAGGGATCCCACGATGGCGTTCAGGGGCGTGAACCGTTTTCTCTCTTTTTTCGTGCGTGTGTGTTTTCTTTAAAAAGCCTACTGATCCAGAGCAGACGTCACCACTGGGACTGGCTGTCTGGTGCAAGAAAAAAAAAGAACCATCAAACCCCACACACACGGAGACTCCATTTCATCCCTCCCCTTTGGGGTAACCGTAGTCCTCCCCCCACATCACCCCACCCCCGTGGAATCCCCGCAGGTGGTACGTTCCACACACTATTCCACACTCCCATCACAAGAAGAGGGGGGGCTTTAACAGAAGAGGACCAGTCAGTCGAGTCAGCCAATCAACGAAGGCTCCTCTCAGACAACATCCCTTCTTCTCTCCTTCCTCCTCCGCACCCCCTCTCCTCCTTCCTCCTCCCCTCCTACTCCTCCTCCTCCCGTCTTCCTCCTCCTGCTCCGGCGCTCACGGCTGGGCCCTCACTTGCTAGCCATGGTGTAGCAGCCGTGGGGGTGCCACTGCATGTCGCGGATGCGGCGCACGCTCTGGAACATGGGGCAGCGGGCGCCCCACTCGTTGAAGTGTCTGTAGTCGCCCTTCTCCAGCAGGTACTGGCTGCCACGGTATCCGGGGTACTGGTAGCCCACCCAGCTGCAAGAGGAGATACACAAGGGAACAGGTGCAGTGGTTAGTGTGGGCAGAGAGAGTAGAGAGAGAGATGTTCCATTGGCCCATTGTTTCCAGGTTCTATTATTGCAAGGGGGAGGGGGGGGAATCCCCCTTTAGGCAGACCTAGGCAGACCTAAGGACTGTTCTATTCAATGCTAGGAGTATTATGACACGCCCCTTTAGGCAGACCGGAACCTGGTCATGTTAGGTGCCCATAGCAACCTATTACATTGGCATATCTCTATATACTCAAAGAATCTCTGGTGTGGGAGTTCGAGTTGGTAGCAGGTGCATGCTCTCACATCAATATCCTACCACTATTATCACTATTACTTCTTCCTTCCTATGTGCTAAATTGAAATTGGCATTGTGTAACTGAAACACAGTTTGAATAGTGGTAATTTTGGTGAAGTACTTTGAGCTTTTCTCAAAACTTCGAAACTTGTTTGGCTGCTAGATACACACACACTAAATATGTGATTAGAGTAATTCTGTGACCAGAGCTGACACACATAACCTGACTTGAACAGATAGATACCAAGAATAGATACAAATATAGTAGTAGTATTTGCTTTAAAGAAGCAAAGACAGGTTTGTGAATGGCCCTTGCTGCTAAGACAAAAACAAACGACCACATCCAAAAGGTGGCATTCTACTACTGTATGGTGAGTGCAATCTCCATGGTGACACTTACGTTCCACAGCTCACAAGACAGCTGCCCACTCTGTCGGTGAAGCCGTAGGAGTAGAGACTGGGCACGTCATCGTCCATGATCTCCATCTTGCGGCCCTTGTAGTCTCCCACCTCGTACAGGCAGATCTTGTGCTTCTCGGGGTCCTGAGGAAAACAAGAGGCCCAAAACAGAAACACCAAGGTCAGCCAAGGTCACCCAAACAAACTCTTAACGCTCTCATTCATCCAAGTAATGTCAGTCAAAAGGTTCATTATCCACATGTGGCTACAATGAAGGTAACCTCCAGAATTATTTATCTGCAATGAAACCGAATCGTGTTTTTCTCTCAGCAGTCTCATTTCTCAGCAGTCTGATTTAAAGTTGCAATATTGATTTTGGGACGTGCAAAAGTAATGAGTGGAAGTGAAAATATGGAGGTTCGTGGGGCAGCCATGTCTCAGTGGTTAGAGAGCTGGTCTTTAGATCAGAGGGTTGAAGGTTCAAGTACTGTACCACCCTCATCACCAGCACCTCCATGCATGGCTGAAATGCCCTCGAGCAAGGCTGTAATATAATGTATCATGTAATGTATGGAAAGAGAGACAGTGAAATGCATTGAAATAAGGTGTACTGGTGTTCTGTGTACTGTTCCAGGTGTACTGTGCACTGGTGTTATGTGTACTGTGTCCGTACCATTCTGATGGGTCTGAAGGACATGAGGTAGTCGTTCCTCATGCAGTTGCTCCAGGAGTCCCAGCGGGGGTACTCTCCCTTCTCCAGGATGTACATCTCACCGCAGAAGTTCATCTGCTCAAAACCCACGAAGCTGCACAACAGAGGAAGGAGGCGCATGACATGAGAGACAATAAGAGTCGAAATCTGAACTAACTTTCAAGCAGCCACTGAAAAAGAATTGGCAAGATTCACACCACACCATTCAATAGTCTATTCCTGACTCTTTTGTGTCTAAATTTTCACATTTGCATAGCTTGATATTTCCCCAGAGTTTTGCTGCCAAATTTCCATCCCTGGTGTGAAGCTACTCAAAAAACTTCGGCATGTACATGTGATTCTAAAACTGTGTGCCGGGGGCCAACTCGTGAGCAGCGAACGTATCCCAAGTGGGCCCTTAAAATCACTTTCTACAAATCTAAATAAAATCTGTTGCTGTGTTACTGTTGACTATTTATTGTAGTTGCGTTGTATTGTTTATTGGGCCAGAGGTGGGCCCTGAACATTTACGAACATTTCAAGTGGGCCACCAGTTAGAAAACGTTGGGAAGAACCCCTGCACTAGTCGATTGGGTGCGGAGTAGGAAGAGCAAGAGTCCCACTCCACACGTAGTGAACGCCATCAAAGTGTAATGCTGTAACGTAATGTAAAAGAGCGCAACGTAATGTACGTAATGTGAAAGAGAGTTACACTTACGGGCCACACTCCACGCGAAGAGAGCGCACGTTGTCCATGCCCATCTCGCACACGTTCACGCACTCGGCGTTGATCTCCATGCAACGGCCCTGGAAGTTCTCGCAGTCGTACACAAACATCTGAGAAGAAGATATAAGGCATAATCATTGTCAATCATACTACATGAAGCCCTATTTATGGTCCATTTTAAACTTGTTCTTTATGGTCTGTCCTGTGATCTGTTGTCTATATGTATACATGTTGTCTTGCTGAACATTGAAACTTGTTGAAAGTTGAAACTTGATATTGAACTTGAAGTATGGAAACCCTCACATTATACTGTGTGTATTACATAGGGCTAGGCACAGTACAACTATGTACTGTATGTTTGCCTAAAATAGTGCTGTTGAAGTTGTGTGTATGTCTGTGTGGATATTTGTGTTTCTATTTTTTATGTCTATGTGTCTGTTCTTTCTACACTTTATACAAGACGATTACGATATTTGGTATTTAGCGTATTGTGCTGTATATGCTTGAGTGTTTGTGTACAATGTGAGTGAGTGTGTGTGTCTGGGTGTTACTGTGCTTTACCCTGTAGTTCATCATGCCGAACTCAGAGGTCTTGCTCTGAGCAGCCTTCCCGTCGGTCTGGGAGGCAGTTTTAGACTTATCTCCTCCAGAAGACATGTTTCCTGAGAGGGAAGAAAGACAGATGGAAGAAAGAAGAGAAAGAGAGAGACAGAGAAGACAGACAAGCAGAATGACCTTTTAAAGACTGTGATATGTGAAAAATAGATAACAAATAGTTGACATTTTGGGGGTAACTGTAAGTTAACTGGGGTTAACTGTAAGTATCGAATGGCCCATTTACGGCAATGCCTTCATTAATAAGCTGTTCATGACTCTGAAGGGTGTTAATGACAATGACAGCGTGGAAGGGGATACAGACTAAACATTTCTAAGTTGTGTTTTTAATTGAGAACTTATTTGGAAGGGGGAACATTTTCCCTGTGTACAATATTGAATGTATTTTCTTCAAGCTAGTCTGTGGACTGTATGTGTGCAGTACTATATCTGTTTGTCTGTACGCATGGCAGCAGTGTGGATGTTGCTTTGCCACCTGACCATAGTAAGATCAAGTACTTTTTTAAGGGGGAAAAACCCAGTGTATCTCAGATATATTCATGACTTTAGTCTGTAAATTCTATGTTTGTTTGCAAATGTGCATATATTTGTTTCTTCCGTACATGCATGAAATTGTGGACCTTATGCCTCTACAATCTCTATTCATGTCTACTTCTTTTGTCCTCTTGCTATTCTTTCTAGTTTCTGTCTCTCTTTTCTACTTCCCTTTTTAACTTCATCTTTAACAATGATGTTTTTCCATTTGTTAAGCACTTTGAGCTGCATGCCTTGTATGATATGGTGCTATACAAATACAGTTATAATTATCACTCATTATTATTATGTGTGTGTGAGTCTCTCTGTGTCTGTATACTGTATGTGAAAGTGGTGTGGGCTGTAGTTGCTGTTGCTGTTGCCACCTTACCTGTGTTCTCAGTGAGTGCGCCGGCGAGAGAAGCAGTCCACAGTGGGAGTGTGTGTGTGCCGGGCAGCAGCGCATGCTCTTATAGTCTGGCGCGGAGAAGAGGCGGATTACGCCACCACAAAAGACCTGCTGACCACACAGACGCGCCACGGCCAGAGAAAAGAACCCCAGCATCATCAACAGAGCCAGCCAGGCAGCGGCCCACAGCACAGAGAGAGGGAAACACTGGGCAGGGCAGTGAATGGCTGCCGGTAGGGGGAGAGAGAGAGAGAGAGAGAGAGAGAGAGAGAGAGAGAGAGAGAGAGAGAGAGAGAGAAGTGGACATAGAGTGAATATGAAAGACAGGAAGAGTGTTTGTGTTTGCTTGAGTGTTTGTAGCTTTAGTTTGTTGTGAGAGATGCAGCCAGGGCTCGAGTTGTAGGGCGATGGGCAATGAAAATGGTCTAAAATCATCCCCCGCAATGAAAAAGGTTTAAAAAAAATCATCCCCCTCTAAAACAGGCATCATTTCTTCACATGTTGTATTAAAATTGCACTTTTAACAACTACATTTTCATTTTTTTTCTCAGGACAGAAACCCCCAAACCCACAATAATGAGACTCCTTCTCTGACCATCCTCCCTGCTTTGATTTTACAACTCGACCACTGGATGCAGCTATCTTTTTACCCTAGCATATTTACCTGCCAACCAATTATACGTAAAAATATATATATTGTGGTTTTTAAATCAAACTGTTTTTAATCTGTTTTTAAATGGCTTTGTTCGTTGCTGGTGTTAATTCTACTGCTTTTTACTGTTAGAGCATTTCAAGCAACATCTCGTGCATGAACATGTGCTTTACAAATAAAACTAGATTGCATTTCCTCACAGAAAATGCTGGAGTATGCTTGCCCGTCTTGCATTCGTTGCCCGTCTTGCATGCGTTGCCCTTCATGCATGCGTTGCCCTTCATGAATGCGTTGCCATTCATGCATATGCTGCCCTTCACGCATACACAACATACAGTTAACGATCTAGATATGAGCTAACTTCCTGTTTGGCATTTACTATATTGACCAAAACACCTTTTCACCAACTGTAGCGCCCCCCAGTGTCCAATTTGCACCAAAATCGGTAGGTACCAGAGAGTGTTTATGGGTAGTACGAGAGAGGAATCTTGCGACTTTTTCCGGGTGGTACTGTCCACTAAGTGGCGCCATCCAGACAGCGCAGAGGAGCGCCAAGGAGCGCAGAGGCTGTTAAAATGAATGAGGTCCCATGGAGCTCAACCACGATGCTGCCATTCCTTTGGGAGAGAATTGGTATCATCGTTTCATTTTATTTTTCCAAAAGGCAGGATAGATTATCCTTTCAAACAGCACTTAGTTTGAATGTTTAAACTCGCTGGATCTTTGTAAAATACGTCTTTATTGTCAATATGACGTCACGAGTGGCTTCACACACTGCGTTTGGATTGGTCGGCCGGCTGCATCGCTGTGATCACGACGGCCGTAAAGCAATTTTGTTAGCAAGATGCTAGCGGAGCCTGACTCATAAATGCCAAAGCTGTAGGAAATCAGAAGGACATAACTCCCAGGTTATTGTACATTTCATTGAAATAAATATTGGTTTCTCAGAACTTACAGTAATATTGTCAGGTTTCAGCCGACAGCAAGCACAATTGTCAGTTATTAGCGCCAGCCTTATGAGCTCTGCTGTCTCGACAGCGCTCCCTAGGTGAACTGCAGGCACGGGTTGAAGGGCGAGATTCAACACTGTATGTAAACCCACTGTGGTAGGTACCCTCTGTGTGTTCTGGAGATCATGTGTAAGAAATTTCGTTAAGATCCGTCGAGCTTTTGCTGAGATATGAGCTAACTTCCTGTATGGACGGTGTGTTTGCCTTTGTTGTCAATTTTAATTGGCTGCTGTGCGCCGATGGTTTCAGCTATTGCTCTGTAAATTACAGCATAGATACAGAATAGTCCAATGTTAGTCTGATAAAAATTGTAGGACGATCCGACAGAAAATGTGGGCGGAGCATCATTTTTGTTGATTTTTGAATATGTCAAAATGGTGGGAAATTCATAATGGTAAATATGACATCAACTTCAACTTCAACTTCAACTCAAGGGGTGATTAGGTGTGCAGCAAGACATAAGCACATATAGACATTAACAACATATAGGCCTACCACAGGACAGACATAAAGTGCACTGGTCAATAAAAGGTTAAAATGGCCATAAATATGACATCATAGCGTGCGTTGGATTCGGCTTGACCCAAGGATTTCAGCGATACCAACCGTTTGATGATCTGAGGTCAGTACGGGCCAATATGAGCCAAAAGACATTTTCGGTTATTGTAGCACCCCCTAGTGGCAGATTTGCAGGAAAATTGTTACGTGTCCTCTGGGGATAGTGTTGATCATGTATATAAATTGGGTTCTGATACATGTAGCCTTTGCAGAGATATGAGCTCACTTCCTGTTTGGCGTCTTTGTCGCCAACTTTGATTGGCTCCTGTTTGAAGATGTTTTGATCAATCGTTACAGGACTTTTAGGGTAGATGTATCTCAGTCCAAAGATGCCATCATACAATTTCTGTGACGATCGGTAAAAAATGGTGGGCGGGGCACGATTTTTATAGATTTTTACAAAATTCAAAATGGCAGGAAAACTATCATGGCGGAAAATGAGGTCATATGATGCGTTGGATTCAGCTTGGTCCAGGGATTCCAGGGATACTAGGTTTTTGAAAATCCGACCAACGGTTCAAAAGTTACAGCATGTAATGTACTTGCAACTTTGACCTGCTGATGTCACTACAGAGTTTGAGGTACCCCAAAACAAAGTACAAGCACCATACTACGGGCCGGGCCGAACATTTTGGCATGTGAACGGATTCTCTATCACAGGGATTCTTAACCATAGGGCCATGGCCCAAAGCTGGGCCGTGCTCAGAAACCTGAGGGCCGCGGAAAAGTTTCAACCTCGCGCTTGTGGGCCGCGAGGGGCCGTGCAACTGCGTAGCCTACATTATCAAATAAAGATGCTTTTTTTTTTTTTTTTACTGTAGCGCAGTTCTGCTGCTTAAATTAAATGATCACGCTGCGCACCGCTGTTTTTTAATAGGCTAGTGGAAGACGTCGTCAAAGATGGCAATACACTTAGCAGTACACGAATGGAGGTAAATTACCAATCGGTGTGAAGTGTAATTTGCCGACGTCTTCTCTCATCACGTCCAGTTACAAGTAGAGATGCACCGGATCCAAGATCCGGTTCCGGATCCGGCAGGATAATAGGGTTTTTCTCAGGATCCGGATCCGGTTCCAGGATCCAGGATCCGGTAGCCGAGGCTTTTCAGTCAAAATAGTTTGAGACAACATGATAAAAAGGGCCCACGTGTGTGAGTAGGCTATGTGTTTCAACCCTTTCGTAGGATCCGGGATCCGGTTCCGGATCCGACAGGATCTTAAGCAGTGGATCCGGTATCCGGCAGGATCCTAAAAATCAGGATCCGGTGCATCTCTAGTTACAAGATAAGCGATTGCCATATTACTCAAAATAATTCTGTTTACTGACAAAGCAAAACCGCATGTGTCCCCTAAAATACATTTATTTTAAAGAATGTTGCATGATATTAGGCTTTCCGTTTCCAAAACTTTCCGTTTTTGACACCCTGCCATAAGGCTGAGGACTTGCGTCGCATCTGCACATCACTAAGTAAACGCGTCTTGAATCAATGGTCATCAGATTCATCACAAATAGCAAATAGAGCTGTCACAAATGTCAGAGAAGCATTCAAATGTATGAATGGCTGTAGCTTGATGCATTGTGAATGGATTGGGTTTACCATTGAATATAGAAGAGTGAGCACAATTAATGCAGTTTTTACATTACAAAATGCATTAATAGGCCTATAGCGTCATTGATAGCCTACTATTTTTTAACAGGATTAAATTATTTTAATAATAATAACAATAACATAATATAATAGGCTATATAATATAATATAATATAATATAATATAATAGTTGTATAATTACTATTTGTAATTATTTGTATATACGTACATATATAGGCTACAATATGTGTGGGCATGGGCAATATTAGATGGGCCCCAGGCCACTCTGCACTGAAAAAAATGGGCCTCAACGTCAAAAAGGTTAAGAATCCCTGCTCTATCACAATCGGTGCGGAAGATGGGATGCATCGTAGATATAAAAATGTAAATAATAAGTGGAAGAATCAGAAGAATAAGAATAAACAAAAAATAATAAACAATAAACGGTCGGATAACAATAGTATCGCAAGCATACTGGTGATGACGACGATGATGATGATGATGATGATTATTATTGTTATTATTAGTATTAGTATTATTATTAGGTGAGAGAGGGAGGACAAGTTTAAAGATGTAGAGAGAATGAAGTCAGAGTAAAGAAAGGTTGGTCCATACCACTCAAAGAGATCAAATGACAAAATAAAAAAGGCTCCCTCATATGATAACAAGTTTGTAATAACACCCTAGGTATAATCACACTTTTGTGAGCTTCGTATCCACTTGTTATTGTGGCCTAACACAGATCTAGAACACACCCAAAACCTCCAACACCCTCTACCACCATCCCCTCTGTCACACACACATGCCCGTACGCACGCACGCACACATGCACGCACATGCAAAGCACACATACACACATGCATGCAAACACATGTACACACAGACACACAGACACTCGCGCACAGACACAAACACACACACACACACACACACACACACACACACACACACACACACACACACACACACACACACACACACACACACACACACACACACACACACACACACACACACACACACACACACACACACACACACACCAGCAGCAGCCCCAGTGTTGTGAGGTTAAGCCCGGTGACATTGTATTCTGCACGGGTCAGCAGTCCAACACGAGTCTCCTCTTTGTAGACCCCCCTGCCCCATTCAGACCTCCCTCTCCACTCTCAAACCCCTGCACAGGGCCAATACTACTATGTGCTGACCTGGCTGCCTACCCCCCAGCCCCCCCTCGCTCCCGCCTGTGTTGTAGCACCATGGAATGTATGACAACGGGACAGAAGAGAGGCAAAACGAAGTCCTCTCCTATCCTGTCCTATCCTATCCCCGCCCCGACCCGTGGTGCGCACGCGCCAAGCCAAAGCGCACTCCCGGGGGGGTTGCGCGTGCCCGCGACAGTTTATATAAAACCGAAGCGCCAGGTCCACTCAAAGCTCCACGCGAGACAGGCGTTGAGGCGCGTGCCATTTCCCGAGTTCAACAAGAGTCACTGACAGCCAGCACGGTAAGGTGCCACCACCACCACCATCACCACAAACACTTAACTCTCACAAACAACCAACTCACACACACATTACACACAGTCACAAATATTCTACTTAACTTAACTCACACCTTCTCACTTGCATTGGAAAGTCACAAATATTCATCACAAACACTTCACTGAACTCACACCCTCTCACACACATTGCGCACAAAGTCACAAATTATTTACTGACACCAACACCACACTATATTCTAAAAATGTTTAAACTCTCTCTCTGTGACAGCCAGTACAGTAAGGCGCACAAACACTTCATTTCACTTCACACACTTTGGATAGTCACAAATACTCACCACAAAACTCTCTCTGACACACATTACACAGTCACAAATATTCACCGGCTGAATGACTGACTCACAAAAGCAATTTCACACTTATATCTCTCACAATATCTGTCACTTTTGTTCACTGAGGCAACTTTAACTGAATAATAATAGTCTCTGGCAGACACCACACAGTAAATTCATTTAACACTTAGAGAGTCGATTTGACACTATTAGGGTTTAAATGTTGATTTAGCACCGCAGAACACTGTGCACGCTCGATTTGCCAAAAGCGACGAAGCACATAATCGCTACGCAAACAAAATGAAATGACTCCGTACTGATCTCATCCACATTTCACAGTAACCCTGTGAAGTTGTACAGCCTCTACCTGCTTCAACAACTTAGCATTACAACATGCAGAGTAAATATATTGTTAATTCAACACTTGGGAGACGATTTAACATCTTCTACAGTGTATTAGGCCCCAGAGTACTCTCTAACGGCTGAATTAACACTGTAGAGTAATATAATACGACAAACAACAGTTTGGGATCATTTAAAGAAAAATTGTTTCATCAAGTGTTGTGTAGTTTGCATAGCAATTAGAGTTATGAGTCAAGAAACGTGGATAGCTTTGGATCAACACTGAAGGTGTGACTGAAAATAGAGGGGAGTGGAGTGAGGGGAGGGGAGGGATGCACAAGTATGGATGGATGAATGAAGGAATGCTAAAGAAAACTGCTGAAAAAGTTGTAATGCCTTTGTGTATTAGTGCAGTGTTAATTCAACTCTTAGAGAGTTAATTTTATCATCTTCTACTCTAGAGTGTATTTAGTCCCAGAGTAGTCTGTAAGTGTTGAAATAACACTACATGCTTTACTGTCAGTGACAGCCTGACAGTACTCTTCTCCCGACACAAATTTTATGCTGCTTCATTTGTCTGTCTAACCACCATGCCTCACTGTTTGTCTAAAAATGTCTTCACTCAGGTCAAGATGTACAGATTCACCCGTTCGTCTATGATGCAGCCCATGTTCCACTACGGCATGGGTATGGCTCCCTTCTTCAAGGTAACTTCAATTTCCAATTTTTTTTATTAATTGAGGGATAACACCTTGAGATGAGACATCTTGTTTTCGAGGGGCTCCCAGTAAAACAAAAACACACAAAACCATCTATGATGAGTTGAGTTGTCTTGTGCACACACAACATAACCATGTGTGTACGGCGTATATAAATTATTTATGGGCTTTAGATGGGGAGCTTGGGCTTACTTATGGCAATTTTGGGGGTTATACACTTGTGGAAATTTACATTTCAGAGGCTTCTTATGGCATTGCCTTTTACATCAAACCAAATGTTGTTGATATTTACTACATCATTCTTTAGTGTACTTGCTCTTTGACGATGCCAATAATGACTATAATGACAGACACATACAGTATGGGGTGTATGGGTCAAAGCTTGCCTTAATTTCTGATCCATTATCTGATTGGTCACCTTGATTTCTACTCGATTTCTAATTGGCTGTCTGTCTTGCTCCCGTTAGATGGTGGTGTTCGAGCAGGAGCACTTCCAGGGCAAGTGTCAGGAGTTCACCAACGAGTGCTGCAACATCCACGACTGTGGCTTCGACAACATCCGCTCTGTCCGCGTGGAGTGTGGAGCGTGAGTGCACACGGGCGGGAGTGGGACTGGAGAGAGAGATGCATGATGGGAGCATGATGCATGATGCATGGGTGTACATTTGTAATGAACACGTTGTTTTGTGTTAGGTGTGTGTGTGATAATGTGTCAGTGTATGTGTGTGTCTGGATGAATTGGTATGGGTAAAATGTATATGACTGTGCTGTAAGTATACAAAATAGTGCACTACGTAAATTAGTAATATGTGTGAGATGAAAACATCCTATATCCTGCAGTACATTTGAGCCTTGCTGCACTAGGAGAAGTATCCTCACATGTAGTCAGACAAGTGGTTACTGTACGTGCACATACAGTTCTACCACACACACACACTGTAATAACTACATATTTTGTCAACACTGAGTTTAGAATGAAAATGGCCTACGTAACACCTTTATCTTGTGACAGAGCCTTGTAATCCAAATGTGTCTCGTTTTAGAGATATTGCTGTCATATTTGCATCAACTGCAATATAATCCGACCTAAAACCAATACTTTGAAGGGTCTTTTCTCAGTTCTGATGTTGCCATTGCTATAGCACTTTGCCTTTGTAGGGCAGAGTTGTTGTCATAATGAAATCTTAAACACTTGACGCCTGTCTAGTCTTGACTTGTGTATGGTGTGTGCGCGTGTTAGTTGGGTGGGCTATGAGCACCACGACTTTGAGTGCACTAAATTAGAAATGTGTGTGATATGAGAACGTGCTATATCCTGCAGTACATTTCAGTTGTTATGATGAAAATGAAATCCTAATCACTTGACACTTGTCTTGTCTTGTGTGTGCTTGTGTATGTACTTGTAGTTGGGTGGGCTATGAGCACCACGACTTCGAGGGCCAGCAGTTCATTCTGGAGCGTGGAGAGTACCCCCACTGGGACGCCTACTGCGGTAACCTGTCCTACCACATAGAGAGACTGATGTCCTTCAGACCCATCTACTGCGCTGTGAGTAGCCTGCTCTCACTCTCACTGTGTGTGTGTGTGTCTTACTAGTGTGTGTGTGTGTGTGTGTGTGTGTGTGTGTGTGTGAGTCATTGTATGTTTGCATTAGATAAGCAGGTGTAGGGTTATCATAATCATAATTTTATCACATTTTTATCAAATTTGATCAATTTTATCATAACGTGCCAATTTTTGTACCAAAAAGGGTGGTCTTTTCCTTGTGCAATAAGAGCAGTGTCTGAGCATACATTTTTTCCTAAGGATCAAATATTAGAATGCTTGTGAATCATAGCTGACTCATAGCTCATTTCACCATGTTTGCATGGGCGTGAGAGAGAGGGAAGAAAGTTAGAAAGTTAGTATGTTGATCACAACTCACCTCTGTCTCTGTACCTCCATCCATGCACACCTGCAGTGACAGATGTGACAGTGTGAACAGTGTGTGTACATAGTATGTGTGTATCTGTGTGTGTGTATTATTGACCACAACTCACCTTTGTCTCTGTACCTCCATTCATCCATGCACACCTGCAGTCCCACCAGAGCAGCCGCATGATGATCTTCGAGAAGGAGAACTTCCTGGGCCGCAGTGTGGAGATCTGCGACGACTACCCCTCCCTCATGGCCATGGGCTGGTGCAACACCGAGGTCGGATCCATGCACGTGCAGTGCGGCGCGTAAGTCTAACTCATCCTCTCAACACACACATACTCACTCAGTCATATACATACAGTAGAGTAAAGTAGAGCACCGAGGTCGGACCCATGCACGTGCAGAGCAGCGCGTACGTCTTAACCCCTCTCAACACACTATACTCACTCAGCCACATACATATACAGTCAGGGCCCTAAATTAACGTTTTTTCACCACCAGCCAAAATGCCTGGTAGATGTTAATCACACTAGCCAAACACACTCACTAGTAATGGGTCAAAGTGGCTAGTCAATTGGTCTTTTGTACCAGCCAAACTGAAATTTCACCAGCATTTGGCCGGTTGGCTGGTGGTAATTTACATCCCTGCATACAGTACAGTACAGGGGTGAGTTTCTCAAAAGAGAAGTTGTTAGCCTGTTAGGAACTTCGGTAGTTGCCAATGGGAAAATGCATTGAAAGCAGCAAAGTAGCTAATGTAGTTAGCAACTTTGGTTTTGAGAAATTCACCCCAGTACAGTACAGTAAAGTAGAGCCACATTCTCATCTGCAGTGCACTCTCACTTTAAGAAAAAAGGTGTTTCAGTATTCAGATATACAGGAACTACAGTCATGAATGTTCTGCAAGCTGTCAGAAAAGCATATAAAACAGTTAAAAAAAACATGTTAAGTCTATTGCGTAGTTTATAGACCTACGGTACAGCACATGTATACTGTATATGTACAAGTCATATAATTTGTAATGCTTGTGTAGAATCCTGTATATTCTGGTGATGGACATGTCAATATTACAACATAGACTTGATTATGACTACATTCAAAGGTTTCACAAATACACAGGGGTCACTTCGGAAAGCTTATTTCTCTCTGTACAACCTATTTTGTATGTCTGTATGTCCCTGCCACACATCACCACCAACATCAAAAACCTCATGCACTCACCTTGCTTGCTGCGTGTCCCTTCTCCCCCCTTTGCAGGTTTGTGTGCTACGAGTTCTCTGGCTACAGAGGCAGACAGTACATCATGGAGTGCGAGAGACACAGCGGAGACTACCAGTGCTGGAGAAACTGGGGATCCCACAGTCAGACGCCCAAGATCCAGTCTATCCGCAGAATCCAGCAGTAAAACAAAAAGCACCTCTACACTCAGCAACTCTATGGACGCATGGATGCCACCATCACCGCCCAACTGCTACCCTCAAGACTGCCACATAATACAACTCCAAGCATTCACAATCCAAAACCAAGTGTCTTTTTACTGCTAACAACATCAACGACGACATGACAAAAAACTTCATTAAAACTTGCATATATTTATTTATGGCATGATGTCTGGAACTGATTAACTTTGACCCCTCCTCCCTTTCCCCTCCTTTGCCCACCAACACCACACACACACACAACGCACTCTGGAGGGTTTCATCCAATCAGCACAGACCTTGTGTGGGAGAGGCCACACCCCCTTTGGGTGATTTGCTGAGGGGTGGGGTCGTGGCAAGTTTAGGTGTGTTGGGGGAATAGTCATAAAGGTAACAATATTAATATGAGAACAAATAAACTTATGTGCACTTCAGGAACTTCACCTTTGTGCTGTGTGCTGTGTGCTGTGTGTGTGTTAATAAGTGGTAGCAGGCCCGCCGACAGGGAGGGACAAATGGGTATGTTGTCCCGGGCCCAGGGAGAAAGGGGGCCCATAATTAGGTCCCCATTACATTGTATGTACTGGGTAGGGGGGCCCCTTTCAGATTACTTTGTCCTGGGCCCATCAAAAGCTGTCAGTGGCCCTGAGTGGTAGTGAATGTTTACACGGCCCTGCTGGTGAAAACAGTGCTTTTTAAAAATAGATTTATAATGTGAGTGATAACACATCATAAAGGAAATAGTGCATTAATAGCTTAACAATTAAATAGATTTATAAAGTGAAGCTGATGCTTGTGTGGTCAGTAAAATAACTCCCCAAATTATATTATTATATTCACACACTGCAGTAATGGCCAAAATCCACTAGATGAGCAGAAAATGCACTTCAAAGCAACATATCTATTTCCAGAGTTGAAATCTGCAAGTATCCAATACAAACAGTTTTTCACACATTTTTCTAAACTAAATTGGACCGATTTTAATTGCTTCTCATTATTTCCATTATTTTATCTCATTATTTGCAGGGTTTTAATGAGGGGTGGTTGCTTTAATCATGTTCACTTTCCAACTTGTTTTGGCTAACAAGTTCATTGATAAGTGCATCGTCAGGAAAAAATGTGCTTTGAGTGAGCATTCGCTTTTGAGACTTTGCAAGCGAATTAAAGGCATTTGCTCACAGCAATGTCTGGTTTTGACAAACAAGAGATTCATTTTATTCAGGTAATGGGGTTGAGTGTTAGCCATTAGATACTATAATACTACGTAAAGTTAACTCAAATTAACTTATATTCAGACCACTACCACAACCATTTAGAACATTTCTGATTAAAAAAATAAAGTATCTGGAATTGTTATACATCTATGCAAAACTACATTTAGTGAATAGTGCCATACCCTACCGTATATGCGAAGTTATTGTCATATACGTTTAACTGATTTATTACATGCCTTTGTCTGTTTTATGGGGTTTTTTTTTGCGTTCATCATGTCTTCAACACTATCATTTACTATTCAAGAAATCTTGAGGATTCCTCCTCTTTAAACTACGCATGTTCATTCTGCAAGCTGTCAAATTCCTTTTACAGAAAAGACAAACTCACAGAGAGAGAATGCCGTCATCTGCTGAATCTAGAGTTTACCAGAAGAGAGGCACACCAGAATGTTTTTTCCCCTGCAATAGAAGGAGAAAATAACAAAAGCACAATTCTGCGGTTGTTCTTGTGAAACTGCCACAAGAAACTGCTGGTAAAATCCCAGCTGTTCATGCAGCAAAAAAACCCTCACTGGACTTCATAGTAGGCACCCATCAGATAATCTATATCAGGGATGGCAACTGGAGGCCCGGTCCTTACTCAGTGTGGCCCTTACATAGGGGTGATAGTGAAAAAAAATCCTGAGCCTGAACTTTCCCCCCTGCTCTAACAACGACAAGATACTGCATAGTGACGTAACGTAGGCCTATTTTGACACATTATTCAAACATTTAATAGCCTGTGTATGACCATTATTCAAGCCTGATAGTAGAAGAAAACCCTGAATCTGTAACACTTTCTGAGATAAGAATAACCTAATGGCTAATTATTATCAATGTTTTTATTTTTGCAAACTCTGTCAAGCCTGAAATCAGGCATGGAGCCTGAATACTATTATCCCTGAACTTACATAGATAAAATATGACTTTAAAAATAATGAGCAGATTTTTTTAAACCACTACTGAATCAATCCATTGTAATTATACTGTTGACCGATAGAGAACAATATCGACAGTCTGTGAGCAACCAACTGCACCTCAAACTCTGTGAATTGCAGTCAGATCCGGGGTCATGTGGCCCTCCAATGGTGGCGATAAAAAAACGCGGCCCTCCTTATCATGAAAGTTGCCCATCCCTGGCCTATATATGCATACACACACAAGCATAAACACACACACGCACACACACAACTGTGTATGAAAAGAATTGTTTTTTAATTATTTTAACAGTTAAAATGAAAAACATACATAAAATTGCGCACATATTGTGTCAACAAAGTCTGATTCAAGTTTCCGGGAGAGAGAAGTACATAGACTTGAAATGCTACGGTGTTTCGCAAATGAAACAGCAGGATTTCAAGGTATACGGACCACTCTCAAACGGAACTTACTTATTTTAACAGAACACTGAATATTATGCTGTAAAAAACAAACAAACAAGAAGACAGCAACAGACTTGAACTGATACTGAACTTACCGACAGGTAAAAACAATGATAAAAAAAGAAACAGTAAACTTGTTAAGATACCTGACAAACTTTACTGACCCACCTGTAGAGTCTGGTGGTGCGTCTCCTTAAGGCTTTCTCTCTTCTGTGTGCTGCACAACGTCATTTCTACGTCAAACAGTGCTGATTGTCCAGCTATCCCCATTGGTTGGTATTAAAGTGACAATCCACAATTCCTGGACATTTGCTCATGTCCCACCTCCCCTGGAGTGAAATAATTGAGTAATCAAACTTTTCTCCAGGTCTGACAGTCGGTCTCTGATTCGGGCAATGCCACGTGAACGGTACCTCAAACCTACGTTATCATTGAACCAAATGAGTCCAGCTGATATCATGCTAGCTTGGAACGCGGAGCAACATCGCCAGACTGAGAAAATGGCTGGAAAAACAGGAAAAAGTTCAAACTCAATTATTTCACTCGACGGCACAATCTAACTGTGCGCTGTCAGACAGTGAGTTTCAGGTCGCTCCAGCCAAGCCCGGATTAGTGCACAGGACAGACATGGCTGCAGCCTAGGGGCCCCCATCTGCCAGGTGTCCCCCTGATTGGCCAAAAGTGAAAAATGGCAGAATTGTGACAAGATACAATGCTGGAAACCGAATCTGTAGTGTTGAATACAGTTAGTAGACATGTTATCATAATAATTCCTACCTTGTAATTATGACACTATCTATGTATATCTGTCTTGAAATTTGCCATGCGGGGGCCCCACAGCAACTTGTAGCCTAGGGGCCCCAGGTCATCTTAATCCGGCCCTGGCTCCAGCTGTACCTGCTGTCTTGGGTCACTCTCTTCCCTGTGTTGCGATCGCCGACGGGCTCTGGAGAGCCACCAACCGCCTGGGCCGTTTCCTCGGGCTTGGGCTCGGGCTCGGAGGTGCCTCTGCGGCGCTCCGACTCGGACTCTCCTCCGCCGCCGCCGCCTCTTCCCCCTTTCTCTTCTTCCCCAGTAACTTCTGCCGCAGTAACGACATGTTCTTCCCCGAGGCGCGCGGCTGAGTCTTGCAGAGAGCAACCTTCTCCTGTTCCCTCTCCTGCTTCTCTTCTTCCTCCTGCTGTTGTTGTTGTTGTCGTTCAGGATGTTCTATTAAGTTCTCTGAAGCATCGTCCTGTTGCTCTTTCTCTCCGCAGTGCCGCAGTAACGACGACATGTTCTTCCCCGAGGCGCGCGGAAGTGTTTTGCAGAGAGCAACCTTCTCCTGTTCCTTCTCCTGTTTCTCTTCCTCCCCCTGTTGTTGTTGTTGTTGTTGTTCAGGAAGTTCTGGTAAGTTCTCTGAAGCATCGTTCTGTTGCCCTTTCTCTCCAGGAGCAGGTGCGGGGTCAGCGGACGGGGTTTCACTTATCCGTTTCGCTTGGTTTCTGGTCATCCTCCGTTCCTCAAACATCTCCTCCTTCAGGACGCTCTCCTGTTGTTCTTTCGGCGATGGCGCTTTCTTCTTGTCTTTGTCCTTGCCCTTGACTTCGCTCTTCCACGTGAACGGCTTGCACCCGGAACGGAAGACGGGGCGCTTCCCCTTTGAACGTCTGTAGAGCCGGGAAGCTTTGGGGATCCGCGATCCCCTTCGGGCCTTAGACAAAGGGGGTTCGGATCCACCCTGTTGGGGAAGGTTCTCAAAAGACTCAGTGGAGTGTGGAGGGCCCTCTTGTGGATCTTTGACGCCGGTGAACGACGACTTGACGTCCAGCGACTCGTCCAGGGTCATCAGCAGGCACTTTAAGCTGTCCACCACCTCCGCTTCGCCATGCACCTTAGCTCGATTGCCCCTTTCCCCTTCCTCCACAGGGCAAACATCCTCTGCCTTCCCAACGGAGCAAGGCATGCTGGGACTTGTAGTGTCTGTAGGCATGGGAGTGTGTGAGCAGCGTGTGTCCTCCAGCTGTTCTCCTCCGGCACCGCTTGGCTGGTTCAGGTCCAACAGAAGCTGGTCCAGGTAATACCTGGACTGGGCCGGCGGGAGGGGCAGGGTGGGCAGCATGGTTGGGGTTAGGGGCCCATGAGCCAGGACTTCGTACACGGCGTCCGTTTCGTGGAGGCTCGAATGAGCGTGCACAGGGAGAGACTGTATCCGTGGCGGACGCCCTCGTGCCTTTCGAATGGCGGGAGTTTTCTCCTGTGGCAAAAAAAATGCACAGTACGTGCACAAAAAAGACACTTTAAGTGTAGCATTTCAGAAACAAACATAAAAAAAAATTTTAACAGTCAGTAATAAACACAAATATACACAGACACTTAAATTTTTATGTTGGTGATTGTCACAGAATGATGGGACATCATCCTAACATACAGTACTGTACGCACGCACGCACGCACACACACACACACACACACACACACACATACACACACACACACACACACGCAAACCAAAACACAAAAAAACCCACACACTAAATTAGCAAGTTGTTGAAGAATTAGTATTAAGGCTACCCAATCCCAATCCCCAACCCAATGAGTCAATGACGTTTCAGACGTCAAGTGGTACAACCACACAGCCAATGCCCATAAAGTAATTAGTAATTGGTAATTAATGTATTGCGATGAAGTATGACCAGGACATGTAAAGAAATTTACAATAAAGCCGACTCGACACGAAATATGCTTCTTAGATAATCCACTAAAAACGAAAAAATATTTTTTATTAAAAATATGGGTATGTTGGAGAGAAATGAACATATTATAGTACAAAATGAAGGTTCTAGCTTTTAAAAGCAACTCATTTCATGTTTTCATGTGCTTCGGAGGCTGAGATATTTAGGTTTTAATAGGGAGAGGGCAACTGTTCCCAAAAAGGGCTTGGGCTAAAATGGGTTAATCCATACAATAGTGGCATTAGCTATGGTTGCACCACCCAGACATGTGCTCCTACTATGTAAACGTCATTGACCCACATACAGTGAATGATCTGCTCACCTGACAGTTGTCTGCCTTCCCCTGGCTCTGGGCGCTGTTCTGCCTGGCGTAGGCCCTGGCCCTGCACCTCTTCCTGGGGGGCAGGTGGAGCCAGGTGCCCACGCGGCCCCCTCCAACCCCCCTCCACATGACGTGCACCGAGCGGCCCTCCCTCAGGGGGAAGCGCCGCTCCACCTTCCCCACCGTCTGCTTCTCCTCCGCGGCCACTTTCTCCGCCAACGTCCCTCCAGCTCCTCTGGGTCCCCGGGGCCGCCTGGCTCTCTTCTCTCCTCTTTCTCCACCTCCTCCTCCTCCTCCTCCTCTGGCTCTCCGCATCCGCATCCGTCGCCCGCTCCTCCTCCCGGGACCCGCGGAGTCCAGGAAGTAGCTGATGAATTCTGGGATGTTGCCCTCGAACTGCTCGAAGCCCTCCACCAGCTCTGAGCGGCCTTCTTACAACACAGTAAAAAAAATGCAGTTTTAGTTCAACACAGATGAACTCACTTTCAGATAACATTTGATCCTACTCAAGTCATGTTAATTTCACTATTAGGCCAGTGTAACATATAATTCTACTCAAAATTGTGTAAAGAGTGTAGAGTTGAAAGGACTCTAATCTAATGAATCTAACACTGACTTTTGACTACAATTGGCTACTACAGTAATGTGACTCTCCACAGTGTTATAACAACTCTATTTGAATTTACAAACTATAACTCCGTATTCTACGTATAGCCTAGACTCTAATCATAGCCTGCCTCTTTTACTGACCTGGTCTAAGACATTTTTCAATAAATAAAAGAAAAGACTGATTAAAGTTTTCTTTCTATATCAAAAGACTTCTTCGAATTGTGGCCTGACCCCTATTTGTAGCCTAGTCCAACAATTATTTTGTTAATAATTATTACCAATAGCTAATACGATCAACTATTAATTATGAATCGCTATCGTTTGAGGAAATATGGTAAGTTTACTCTGAAATATTGACACTCGATTTTTTTTACTGTGAATGTACCAATGGCGGAAGCATTCCCATCATCAAGTCTCTCGGCGGCTCCCATCATCGATGCTCCTCGATGATGGTCATCCTTCCCAGTTCTGACAGCAGCAGCGGGAAGGTAAAGGGGCGTTTCGACATCAGGGGTGGGCGCTACCTCCACTGCGCCGATCAGCTGGCGCACCATGGACTCGTCCAGAGTGGAGGGGAGCTCCATGGGAATGGCATCGTCGTCAGTGAGGGTGGTGAGGAGCGTGGGTTCGTTGACCGACGACGCCGTGTGGAAACATCCTCCGGTCACCCAGGGCAACTGCCCGAGGGCGTCCAATGGGGCGATGGCAGACTGGAGGTCGACCAGATCGGGCCTGTTGTTGTACATGCACAAAGCACTCTGGGAGGAAGTGACATCAACGAGGTCTGTCTGCGTGTCCGTGTCCACGGTGTGTTTCCCTCCTTCCCCGTCTGTCTGGGTCTCGGCGTCCTTACACACCCTCCTCTTCATCCCCCTCTCTTCCTCACTCCATCGGGCGATCACTCTCTTAAATGCCATGCCGTTGTTCTTCAGCGTCACCTCTCCGTCGCCTCCCCTCTTCTCATCCTCCTCCCTCGCTCCCCTCTCCTGGAAGAGGGTGATGCCCAGCTTCTCGGCAGCCTTCAGCAGGTCCTTGCCCATGCCCACGCCCATGCCCGCGCCCTCCCCCTCCGCGGTGCCTGTGTAAAGCCACCTGACCAGCCGCAGCATGGTGCACCCCTCCACCCCCTCCAGCTCGATCACCCGGCTCTTGCCCCCGGGGAGGGCTGGCAGGCCGGACAGGAACTCGCAGAGGCGCGGGCTGAAGGCCGACAGCACACTGCTGTGGACGGGCACGGAGACATCTGGGTGTGGGAGACAGAACGGAGTACTATAAGTAGCTCCACAACTTGTATTGTTACTATGTTTCGAAAGTAGAACGGACCACTACAAATATGACTTGTGTTGTTACGATACATGTGTTCAATGTAGTGGTGTAGTCCGGGGAGCACCGGGGGTCTATAAGTGGATTTCTACAAATAACTGTCAAAGACCAGCTACCTTAGGCCAAGAAAAAGGATTCTAAGTGTGCAGACTTCTACAGTTGGCCTTCGTCCTGCATCTTTCCCTGGGATGTGCACAATCCTCTCCTTCAACTACCTTAGGCTACCATTGTGTGGTAAAAATACTTAGCAGCTAAACATATAGGTATAAACTTGTTCTTTCAAGACAATAAAACAGATCTATTATTTGTGCAGAAAAAGAAAACAATCTGCATCTTAAATTGCAGAGCGTTTAACCAGAGCAGGCTAATCAATTCGGGTGAAAGGCGGTGGTTCTTAACCTTTTTTTCTTAAGCACACCCTTACCCGTAGCCAAGACCACTTGCGCACCCCCAACCCAAACTTCTATGCGTGTGTATACACACACAAAAAATTAACTAAGTGATTAATTACAATGATTCTTGCTTGAGACATTAATCAATACCCTATTACTTTACATAGGGACCAAAACGTGTTTTAATTTGGCTTTGATTTGGCCTCATTATAAAGTTCACAAGCAGAAGTTGTTAAGAACCCCCAGTTAAGAACCACTATCTTAGAGGATAAGTGATATGTGATCAGGACAGTGTGGACGTTGGGCCCTTCTCAAAACCTAGGACAGTGACCTTCCAAGTGTATCAGCCTAACTAGTCACACCCAGTGATTGGATACTCTTTATTAGTCACACCCAGTGATTGAATTTTCTGTAGAGTTCACCAAAGAGTATCCAATCACTGGGTGTGCCTAATTAGACTGATACACTTGGAAGGACACTGTCCTAGGTTTTGAGAAAGGCCCACTGTATACATGCTAGTCAGTATTGAGCATGTTCACTCTCCTTTATTCACTCTCTGTAAATGCTTAGGTACATGTATCTCTATGTCAATGTTTGTTCCACAACACAACCTGCGCTTAGCAACACATGTGAAGCACACACTTTTTTCACATAGACCACCCAAAAATTATTATTATTTTTTTTTTAATCTGTGTGGTATGTTCCGTATTTGGTGATGGGAGGAAATGGACATGTGATTTTCTGAGTCCAGGTTTCCCATCACAACCAGCTGGGCAACCAGAGTGAATAACCTCCTCCTGACTGAGCTGAGCTCAGAGCCGCTGACAGCTTTGGCCAGGACCCGTTATCTGAAAGCACCGCCCATGCAATGAGAAGAGAACCCAATTCTGGGCCCTGTCCTGATGCACTGCTCCCTTCAGGCGCCATTGGCACAGGTCAGGTGAGAGGCATACATGCAATTTCGCAGTTGTGCACTTTGATGTCGGGTGTGAAGTGCCACAATGACCATGGGAGTTTCCACAGTGAATAATGTATAATATATAATTACCTTGGGCCTGGATGACGATATCACAGAACTGGATCCTGTGCTGTTGCTTCTGAAGCCTCCTCACCAGCAGCTGTTCGAACATCCCCATCTGTAGATCTGAGGGATAGACTGTTGGCAGGGCACATGGACCATATGATAAACTGTGGTGCACACACAACTTTGGAAAATCATCGGTGCCACAGTATGGATCAAATGTTGGTGCGGTCGTGATAACATAAGCCCATTTTCACAGTTCTAGCACTGGTTTAGCACCATGGTGCATGAAGCGCCCTACAAACAATTCATTGATTCCCATGAAATAAGTTGTTAGTTAATTCACGCTAGATGCGTTGCAAAGCAGTGCTTTACGATGCAAACACCATGTTTTCATTTACGATGCAAGTACTAGGTTTTCACCACACACTTATCATTTATGGCTAACTCATGAAAGAGATTTCCGTCTTCAATCCTTTGGTAGCGCGACGCGTAGCATATTTCGGTAATTCACCAAGACCAGTTAGCATCTTGCCTCGAGGGCAATGTGCAATCAATCAATCAATCAATATCTAAATTTGCAAAACTTTGATAGACACTTACCGATCTGAAATTCTGCGCGATGTTCTCTTGGGTTTGGCTAGATCGTTCCCTTCTAAATTGAAGTTAACCTCTACATGAACTTTGGCTCATCCATTGACCCTACCATTCGCCAGACAGGTAGAAACAGCAGACACTTGCGGGCGGCAGGATAAATTCCTGTTACGTCATGGCGTACTGCTGTCAGTGTTTGCCACAAACAACCATGCCATGGTAGGAAAATATTCTAGGTAGGTTAGAATTGAGGAAAAAAATACATTTTACACCGTTGACCTCAAATATTAGAGAAACGATTTAGATGTTTTGATATCCTCTAACACTGTCCGACATACAGCCTGTCAACATCATGAGAAAACACTGCAACCAAACTGGAGGCTAGAGCTGGATTTTGGAATGAGTTTGTGCCAACAGCACACTGATAACATTTCCAATGACTTAAAATTGAATTCCCGAACAAAATATGTGTGACTTTGTGTAATATGCCTATATCCACCAAAGCAGTGTCAGTCTCTGTATTTATCTACTATGGAACTTGCGGATTATCCACTGTAGTTGGCGAAGTTGCCAGGCAAAGTGGCCTGCAATTTTCAGGCGCTCGTTTTCTGTTCCCTGTCCAAATTGCCTTTATCTCCGGTCCGTGTATATTTTGGTAATTGGATTTTCCCTTTATGAAGGGAATTCAAAAAACGAAAAACGACTGGTTTGTTTGATTTTTGTTTCCAAACCCAAAACCAAAAATTGAATTACGCCACATTTTTCTTTCATTTTCATTTTTTAATCACACTTTAAAAAATGAAATTCAAAGTCAACTCAAACGGAAAAACGGACCAAAACCAAGCATTATTCATATTCTAGCAGCCGGAAGTCGCCTGGCTACAACGGCTCCCTTCTGATTGGATTTCATTTGACAGCGCGCACGACTGACAGAGTTTTACAGTAAAAGCCGTACCAGAAGATGCCTGGTTGGCTTTAGCACTTTTAGCAAGTGCAGTGAGTGAGAAGAAAACATCGTAAACAACAGCGTAATTGCAAAAGTGGCAGAGTTCAAACTATGAAAGTCTATGCCTATGAAAACTTGAGCGATTATGTCAACGAAGTAGGCAGGCTTCAGACCATTTTAATTCACTCGGTCACTGAATCCTGTCCTCGCGCTCGCTAAAATAATGACCCAGCAGAGGTGAATAAATGTAGGCGCAGTTGTTAATGTAGTTTGGTAGGCCTACTCCCTGCACCAATTGACAACGGGCAGCGAACACTAGGCTATGTTTGATGTTTTGTGGACTCGTCTCATATAGGCCTAGGCCTAGTGAAGCTGTCTTCCATGACACTCCTATGTGGATAAGTTTCGCTTTGGGATCTGAGATTTTTATACATTGCAGAAGAAAAGACTTCACTTTTCAGTTAACCGAAAGAAGTTGGGTTTTATTAACCCGTTAAGACACTACGTTATACATTTGCTAGAACAATGACCGTAGTGCATTAGGCTACTATCCATGCGTTGTCATAGTATTGTAGTACTATGGTACCTAACTTTTCAATGACAGTGTGCCACCACTGGAGGTACGGCGAGGTGTAGCCTACTTCCACCAAAGCATTTGATATTGTGTTGCACTCACTTTTTATCATGATCATAATCACAACTAGTTTTGTGGGGAAGCGCTTGCAACCTCTTGTCAAGGACGTGCGTAACGAGCGGAATGGAGAGGAGCAGGCACGAAGTCGGAAGTATATCAAAAATATTTAGGCCTTTAATTTACCTTCCCCAAAGACATCAGAAAATAAATGTAGGCCCCTACAATAGTCAAGTGCAGATATGAGTTGACCCCAAAAAAATTCTAACAAAAGGTTTCTCAGCTGTTTCCAGTTGTATCAGATGTACTTAAAAACATACTCAAAGTCTACCAAAATCAACCTTCAGGAAAGGCCTCATTTTCAAGATGGCTGCCGCCAGGCCCTTAAAAGGACTGCGGCATGAGAATTAACTTGAAATGACAAAGAATAGTGGTGTTTCAAACATGTTTTGACCATGTAATATTGTAGTTAGTACATTTGCTTGATAAGTATGCAATTAGGAGTACAATTTAATATAAAACAAATTAATTAGGACTGTGTGGTACTGTACAATTGGTCAAAACAGGGCCACCATGTGTACGCTCAAACCCTTGTGTGTGTGTGTTCTTCTGTTGTTGTTTGTTCCATTTTTTTTTATTTTTGTTTGTTTAATGTTTTTTCTTATTTTTCTTTTTTTGGACATTTGTTTAAAAAAAAAAAACATATTTACATTGTGACCTGAATGTTGAACAGAAACATTTTGATGTATATTCTGCAGCTCTTTCCTATTATTTCTTTTTTGTTTCAATGACCTTGAAAAGATGCGCTAGCCATCACATTCTTCCTCCCACTGAGGCTTATTGCAATTGCCAACTTGACATGATCCACAAGCAGTAGTCCATATGCCTTATAACTGCACCGTTGGGTTTGTGCGGTTACAGTGGATCATCTTCATGAGACTATTAGGGGCAGCAGGCTTGCTGGTCATAGCTGACAGGAAGTGGTTGTCCACAAGTTCCCTAGTTCACTGGACCTGAAAGTAAGTTCTGAGTGAGAGGAATTTGGTGGAACATTCAGTCGGGGGCAGTCGTTCTGGGGTAAGAACAGATTTAGTGGTAACAAGCTTCCTGCTGAAGATGTGGTAACGCAGAGAAGCAAGTGAATCCGTACTCTTACCACCAAACCGCACTGCCATTGCCTTGGACCCATGGTCCTGCAGGGGCGCCACCAGAAATTTTGGGACCTATGAAAGATTCGAACTTTGGGCCCCTTAAGGGCCCCTGTTAGTGCTTTTGGGCACTCTTAAGGGCCCTTGTCAGTGCTTGGGCCCTTAGAATTTGTAACATCTTTCCCCCCCTAGCGGCACCCATGTGGTCCTGTATTGTGGTGCTGTCTTGATTTGTCATCAAAAACAAATTGGCACATGACTTGAGGGTAGAGTTCCCATCGACAACTTTGTGAAAAGCTGTCTATTTGCCAACACCAAAAATGTGTGATGTTGAATTACCTGTTACCAGAATGGCAATGCCCCAAGTCATAATGTATTACTAAAGGCCATTTGCACTGTCATAGTGGAGCAGTACTATGGATGTGAAGTTTTCAGTAACTATTCCAGCGTTGCACTGGTGGAACGGCGTGCATTAAGGGTCTACAGGAAACACATGGAATCTGTGGCCAAGTCAATTAACTAATTTAAGAGCTTCATGCCCATTTTAGACGCCATCTTCAAAATTACACCTTTGTAATATTCAGATTTTGGTAGACTTTTACTATGCTATTAAGGGCACCCTATAGTACACAAAACAGCTAATAGAAAGCTTTTGTTTCAAATACTGTTTCGGAGTAGGGTGTTTTGTCATACACACTCTTATTTTAAGACCCTGCAGTTGAAATGGGGTCATTTCGTGTGAAATCAGACACTTTGGGACCCGACCGACACGGATTTCAATCATACTTGCTGTGCCTGTTTAGTAGCAAGGTAGCACCCCAGAACTGCATTTTTGTGAATCTGACATCAATATTAAGGAAGAAACAGACTAGCAAAGGTTTACATGTGAGAGTAGGACACATATGCATTCAGCCTTGATTATATCAGTCAGTGTAAGTCACAAAAAGATGTCTGAGGTGTTGTTTAAAAGCTCTTTTCTGGCTCTACAAATTACTCGAACAGCATGGAATACAACAACCTTCAGAATATGAATTATGATGCATTGAAAAGTTAAAAATTGAATATAAAAAAAGACATTTTTTAAAATGGCTGGTTTCTTGTCTAAACATAGCCTGTAAGGTCATAAACAACACCTGAAAATGGGGTGTTTGGTTCTTTATTCATTTCAGAGATAATGGGACATAAAGGTTGAAATGAGTTGTAATGAAGTAGTAATAGAGTAGTGTCAGGGACAGGGCTGGACATGCCATCTGGCATAACGGGCATTTTCCCGGTGGGCCCTGCACCCATGTCGGTCCCTATACCAGGTAGGCCTACTCAAAAACTACTTGGCTTCTGCCCATTGTCAATGGACACAGTGGAAGCTAGACCATTTTAAGCATTCAGAGAAGGCAGGGTTGAAAGAATAAGCTCAGTAAAGGATTTTTTAAAAATGTTCAAGCATCAAAGGGTATGTTGAAGCTGTATATGATGGCAACTAGTGCTAGCATGTGTTGAGGAATGTATGCCGAGCACTGGAGAGGTGAAACTGAACTTCCTGCATCCTCATGGACCATCTCCATCCTTCACATATTCCAATAGACATGCTGTCATGTGATATTACTATGGTATCACCATATTATTACTAGGTGATTTATATGATGCCATATTTTTTAGTCCCATTGTCTCTGAAATGAATAAACACCAGCATTTCAGGTGTTGTTCATGACATTGCAGGCTATGTTTAGACGAGGAACTGGCCATTTTAAAATATACGTTTTTTTGATATTACATTTTTAATTTTTCAATTTATGATAATTCATATACTGCGGGTTGTTGTGTTCCATGCTGTTTGTGTAATTTGTAGAGCCAAAAAGAGCTTTCAAACAACACCACAGACAGACATCTTTTTGTGACTAACACTGACTGATATAATCAAGGCTGAATGTAATGTATAGTGTCCTACCCTCACATGTAAACCTTCGCTAGTCTGTTTCTGTTTGGTGTCAGATTCACACAAATGCAGTTCTGGGGTGCTACCTTGCTACTAAACAGGCACAGCAAGTATAATTGAAATCCGTGTCGGTCGGGTCCCAAAGTGTCTGATTTCACGTGAAATGACCCAATGTTTCTGATAAAAAAAATCCTACAAAACCATCCAATTGTACTTAGAACCACTTATCTATCAAGGTAATATTGTAATTAGAATATGACATGGTCAAAACATGTATAAAAACACTTTTCGTGATCATTTCACTGTAATCTTATGTCACACAGTCATCTTACAGTAATTTGAAGGGCCCGGTGGCGTCCATCTTGAAAATGAGGCCTTTCCTGAAGTCAGACTTGAGTAGACTTTTAGTATGTTATTAAGGACACCTAATACTACACAAAACAGCTCAGAAACCTTTTGTTAGAATTTTTTTAGGGTTGGGTGGTGTTTTTCCATAACTGCACTCGACTACAAGTTGGCATCATAAAACGGACAGGACAGTTCACTGGCAACAGAAAATGAAATCATTCACTTCTTCTAACTTCAGCAGCATCAAACACGCTTCTCTGCTTACAATGATATGCAGCAGTTTTACGCGAAGCCACCTCCTACCGGTTACCACTTCACAATAAAAATCGCTCACATCAACGACTTCACTACGGCTTAAACACACCCATTTCCAAGGGCCAGCCAATTATTCACTAATTCAGTCAGTCACAAAACAAAAACTGCCTGTTTAAACACAATAGGCTACTCAAAACATAACCACATAGAACATAAAGATTGTCCGGGTTCACATTCATGATCATCACAAATAATAAACATAACACAAAATCCCCACACATTTCCCCTTCCAAAAGTCACTGGTGTAATCTTGCCATTCAGAACTAATATGCTTGCCATTGGCGGCGCCTCCGCCCATGGCCATGACAATGTTCGGAGAAAGTGTTCCATAGCGAGCACAGGTGTGCGAGTGTGTGCGCGTAGCCTACGAGTGCGTGCGTGTGCGCTTTCGCTCATCAAAGTCCCGACATTTAAGAACACTGAAAATGTTCACATATAAACCATTCGTGAGTTTTTAAAATAGACTAAATCAGCCAGTGAGAAGAGGGAAGGAAACTTCACCTTCTCACAAGTTTGAACATCTCCAGAAAATTCCATAATGCTGTCTGCGTCCTCCCTGTGACCACGTAGTGCAATGCACTTGCACAGAACAGTAAAATATCAATGATCACTTTTACATGTGCCCGGTTTCTTTCAACAAAGTCCATTAAATTGTCTTGTCACTTAACAATTCCGTTTTGTAAGCTCTTTGGTGCAAGTGATTTGCAACCAAAAGTATTATCCCCATCTCTGTCAGTGACTGACTGTATTCACATGATCTGGGCCCTCAAGAAACTTTTGCTACATTCAGAAGTAACGCTGATGCAGAATTTGAGAGAATACTCGAGCAAATTAACGGAGAAGAATGACTTAAAAGGCAACTACACGCAAGACTGCAACTACCATCTATTGTGGAAGTGTTAGATTCCGGTAATAAAGACGTGTTTCCGAGAGTTCACAGCATTCAGATGATTGTTAAATGGGGTAGTTAACCATGCGTAATAGTATGCGTAACAATATAGTATGGCTCCATGAGTATGTGCACACGTGTTCTTCATGTCTGAGCACTGTGACAGTTTGCTGTGCATTTGTTTTCTGTTAAAATAGCCTACATGGTTAATGTAGCCTACTATTTTGGAGTTAAACATTTTGAGGGGAGAAAAGGAACACCAGTATTTTCTTAGGATGCCTTTCCTGCCCACCTCCCCCGAAAAAAAGAATAGATAAATGAAATAATTAATAGTGATTTTATTCATATCGTGATTGAAATTTAAATTGTAAACAAAAATTGTAGGGTGTGTGTGCGTGCGGGGGGGGCAAAATTAGAATCTTTCACATGGCCAAAAATTGGCGGCGCCCCTGGGCTACGCTACGGGACGGCATTTATAAAAGTATTTTATCCTACCATCCCACCTTGAGCGCGAGTTGACGTTCTGGCTGTCAAATGGAAGCCAATCAGAAGGGAGCACTGACTACTTCTTACTGTAGACGTTGTAGCCAATTGGAGACGAGAAACTCTTAAGCCTAACCTGTCTGACTTCCGGCTGCGAGAATATGAATAATACTTGTTTTTGGTCGTTTTTCCGTTTGTGCTGACTTTGAATTTCATTTTTTAAAATGTAATTAAAAGATGAAAATGAAAGAAAAATGCTGCGTAATTCAATTGTTCGTTTTGGGTTTGGAAACGAAAATCAAACAAACCAGTCGTTTTTCGTTTTTTGAATTCCCTTCATAAAGGGAAAATCCAATTACCAAAATATACACGGACCCATCTCCATTAGGCGGCAGTGTTGGTCATTTTATATTTCAGAGTAGGCCTCGATCCTAGATTCAGTATTTTTGTAGCCTGGAAAACCAGCGCCAACTGCAATCCATTTAGGCTGGTTTATCAGGCTAGTATTTTGGCCATAGTGTGTCATAGATTTCCTCCTTGCCCCTGTTATAGTCTATTTGCCAGCCCATAGGGCCCTATAGTGAACCCGGAAATGTTTGGTACCCCAAAGTTTTTTGATGGAAATGTATAGTATAGGTCCCCAGTACATAGAAACTGCCGGATGCTACTTTGTAAATGTTGAGCAATTTTTTTTATTAGCATAATTAGTATAAATTAGCACAATCGCCTTTATGGCCTTATAATTGAACAGTAAATTCATCCGAGGGCCATAAAAGTCCTCCGATGGCTGTACCATGTACAAAATCTAGGATTTCCCCCTGCACTTTAGGCCTTTATTGCAGGCAGCCACCTTTAAAACAGACGTGTTCTCTAGGTACCCTGAATTAATTGTATTGCAAATATATTTTCTAAGATTCTATTACAAAATATGTCATATTTCATGTGAAGCTGCATCCGCAAACAGCCCTCGAGACATAGGTTCCCCACCCCTGCTTTAGGCCCTACACCAGTGGTTCTTAACCACCCATTGAGAGTACATAGAACATCACCTAGTGTTCATATTATGCCATTACTTTGAATTTCAATTCATTCAATTCGGAATTTCGTACAAGTCTGGTGACCAGTGCCACTGACAGCTTTGGCCGGGTCCAGGAAAAAGTTACCTGAAAGCCCCACCCCACCCAATACATACAATGTAATGACGACTCAATTCTGGGCACCATCACCATCTCTCCCTGGGCCTGGGACAGCTGACCCTTTTGTTCCAACAATATATTTGTAACAAATATGGTTACAACGTTCCTCTCTATAGTGAAAATGCTACAAAGTCAAGATATCCCTGTTAAAACTACACTTCTTTTTTAAAGCTGAATGCCACTGCATTGGTCACTATGCCAGTGTAACGTTTCCCCAGAGTTATGCAAGCAATAGGACTGTAAAGGCAGGCCGGGCTACCTACCAGAATTTGACCTGGTGCCCTGTCCGTGGAAATATGGGAAAAGTTTAAGTTAGTCAACCTATGCTTTGCCTGATGGTAGTGGAATCTACTGGATGTGTGATCTCGGGCTGCACTTGCTCCGATCTCTGAATCAGGGAAGTGTATGTGCTCCGGTCAAAGTCAATGACTACACTTGTACTGTCTCCGTTGACAATGTCAACAGGACAATCAAAGCATTAGAAGAAATCCTGCAGTGCGGTGAAATACCGCCACTTGATTCTGACTGGGGCTGAATTGTCACACAGCAGCATCAGCTATGGACTGTGAATCGAGTCATCTGGTGATGACCCCTCTTTCTCTGGACAGGCTCTATTGAAAACAGACCCTTAAATTAGGCCTTTTTAGCCTCGCTGACATGGAGTAATGCAGAGGTATTAGTAATTAAATATATATAAAATGGTCGGTATTAGCATACATTATGTAAAATAAATACCACACACCTGTACATGAATGATAATGGACACAAATGATCATGACGTGATATAACACATTCCGTTTGCTTGGTTTAGGACCTATTGAAAATGTTATGAACACAGTGTATTGCTGTTCTGTCTATGATTTCTTTGATCATGTGTGGCATTGTGCCATTCGTAAAAATCATGGTACTGTAACAAAGTTTTTCACTATCAGCATCAAAAATAGAATAATGAGTGAGGAATTGCATGCTCTTTTGAAACACCAAGACCAATTGTAAAAACATTGGTGATACACTGATTAATAAAGTTGTCACTAGTAACTAATAGATTTGTGATGGTGGATGTATTATTATAGCCTATGTATTATCATGTACATATCTATTATATATGTATTATCATTTGAGAAGGGGAGACTGGACTTCATTGCAGCCAATGTGATGATTTGCATAAACCCGGCAACAAAAGGAGATTCTGGAACATACAGAATAGGTCGTCAATGAAGACACAGGGAAAATCACTGTAGGCCTAAACAACACATTTCAGTTGATCATAAATGGTTGATTACTATCTCTTTCTCTCTCTGTGTCCTAAAAGTGAATTGATGAAGCTCAGATTGATGTATTGGCTTTGAGCCATTTGAGATATTGTTGTCAGGAATGCTTTGCATGTAAACGTTATTTCTGACTTTACCTGCGCTTTACGTACATCAGTTCGGGTAGCTTTAGCTTTTGGTCCCATACTCCTCCATTTCACTGGAACACCTACTCTTCCTCTATACTACACAGGGCCCAGCCAAGGAAGTGGATCTCATCCTGCATGAGCTCCGTTTAAAGCTTCCTAGGACCGAGGCCAGCTAACATCATGCATATTGTACCAAGCACTCAAGGACAAACTCGTGAAATCTGTTTGAAACAATAATGAATGACACCATGCAACTGGAACACCACACTTACCACTTAAAAAGTAAGAGGATGTTTTTGATCAAACATTGGGACCCTTGATTAGGCTACTAGGTCTACCTGATTTCCTTTATGTGATATCTCATCTTGACCTAACACATGACTTGTAATTGTGTTAACCTGTCTTTTTTAGAATAACATTGATAACAATAATACACTTGACTTAGCCTATTTTATTGTAGGCCTATTTATGTATTCATTTTCATTTTATTTTGTTCTATTATTTTTACCATTTTGCTTAAACCTTTGATGTTAGAGGCTGCGTATATTTCAGCAGGCGCCTGTTAAAAAAAATCACCCGTCAATTTTTTCTCTTCTGTTGAAACCTGGTCCCCAAGAACTAGAAGTAGCCTAGCCTAGGCTCCCCTTCATGAAACCTAACTCTGGAAACAGGAAGAAACCAATGGGGGGCGCTGGTTTTCAGTTCAATAAAGACGCTTTTGCACACCTCTGTAGTTGGGCAGGTGCGTAGTAGTCTAGGCAGAATTTCAGAAAATGTGCTTATTTAAGGTCCTGAAGGCAAATCATGTTAATTTTTGGTATACAACTGATTTAGGGGTATTCAAGGGTGCTGAATCCAAATCTGCTGTATACCGGGCGCAAAAATGTACGGAAATGCCTCAAACGGGCAAAATCCAATATGGCCGCCGACACCAGGTTAAAATCTCGCAATCCCTTTTCTTTTTGACTAAACAAGGTATGAATATGAAAATAAGACTTATTTTTAAGTTTTCATATGTGGGGAACCCCATTCTGTCATCAGATTTAAGGTCAGATTTGAAGAAAATGCTTATATAATTGACTGGCAGCTTTTTTAAAACAGGGAGTCTCATATTGTCAACGATTTTTAGCATTATGATCAAACTTTCAAGATCCACAGAAAATAATATCTGATGTCTTTGTGAACACTGATACTGCCAAAAACTGCACTGAACTGTCTACTTTCACCTGAAAAAAGAAGTTTGTGTCTACCTATTTCCATTCTTTAGTTACTGGCAGTAGAACATGGGATGACACCACCAAAAAAGCACTGTTTTTTGACCCAAAAATGCTACACTTCTGTGTCCATATTTTTGCTTGCAGGATAAAGTGTCTTTTTAGTGTTCATGTTTGGTTTACAGCATTTCCATGAGTTTTGAAAGATGCTTAACTTAAATCTGCTGTATACCAGGCTCAAAAAATCCCATAGTACCTCAAAATGAAGGAATCCAATATGGCCGCCATCACCAGAGATATACAGTACATGTCTGTGATTAAACAAGGTCATCTCTTAAATATATTATGCCAGCTATAGGTTTTCATATATGGGGAATTCATTGCTGTGCTCGGATTTAAGATTTGGATGAAAAGACATGATTTAGACCTGCATACATGTTTAAGACTGTTAATAAATTGATCATTTATATTGGAATATTTCCCCTATTTCAATTTAATCTGGCATTAATTAAATGTATTGGTCTTAGATAACATATCTTGTTTTCGAATAGGCCCCCGGTAGAGTCCATTACAATACGAACACTGTCACTGAAAAGACAACACTTACTACCCACATACACTACATTCACTCCCTCATTCCCACCCTGTCGCCACTCTTAATGTAAATAACAATCAAGCATAACATTGCAATGTTCGGACGGACCACACATTGAGAGAGTACATACACACACAAGTGTGGCAGAGAAGACATTCTTATTGGAACACCAACGTACACATACGTACGTATACAGGCGCTTTAATATACACTCAGGCAGATTTCAATTCAATAATTGAGTCATTATACCATGATGAAATGTTTCCATCTCAAACCACGTCCCATGCTCCCATCTTTTCAACCATAAAAGTAAGTGCACACACGAGTCTGCCTAAATAATTCTTTTTATACAACTTTACAATGGAAATAACTGTTTGCCAATTTTATTGATGTGCTCATTCAATCTATGAATAAAGGAGGATTGAGTGGTGAGCTGATGTGTAGAATAGAATAGAATAGAATAGAATAGAATAGATTGGAATAGAATAGAATGGTGTTTGTCACTATGCACATGTTCAATGAGATTGAAAGCAACACACTTCAGAGCACACATTTAATTCACAAAACAGTTTTGGTGAGCAGAATATACAATTAGTAGTGCCAAAAAAAACCATGAACAGAGCAGGGAGTGCATACGGTGTGTGTGTGTGTGTGTGTGTGTGTGTGTGTGTGTGTGTGTGTGTGTGTGTGTGTGTGTGTGTGTGTGTGTGTGTGTGTGTGTGTGTGTGTGTGTGTGTGTGTGTGTGTGTGTGAATATATACACAGAGGACATACTCATGTATTGGTACTCATGTCATACTCATTGGTATCCAAGAGTTATTGCATCGATTGTCTTGCTCAATTTAGATATTACAGTAGCGGTGGCCCACTCTGCAAACACAACTATTTTACATTGTGCTGTATCAATTAGTCTATTGCAGAACACCAGATGGATGGAAAGAGATCATTGGATTGAGGGATACCAATGAATGGTCATTCTGTGCATGTGCGTGTGAAATGTGGTTATGGCCCTTTGTGGAGTTGCTTGGTCCTTGCTTTGACACACCTGTACCAAGAGGACAGCAAGGCAAAGAGCTGAGGACCCGGTTGGAGGCTGTCCTAGATAATGTTTTAGCTCTGTTGCTGCAGCAGGAGGATTAGAGAGGGGCTAACTTTTTTCCTCTTGTAGGTGTGCCTCCTGAAGGCCGCAATTCTCTTTGGTTTTCTTTGCATTCAAAGACACAGAAATTATTCTCTGTATACCAGACTACCACCTTTTGCTGGCCACAGCAACTTCCATCTGGAGCTACGCCATAGGCATATGAAGAACTACTTTTTTCACTTATTTAACTTCTCACCACCATACATTTTGACTGTGTCACATCTCTGAAAAATCAGTGATCCTGATTGGTTCTACGGTATTGTGGTTTGCGATCAGGGCGAATCCGAAGGATGAAAAAGTGAAGAAAGTGAAAGCCCATTGGGAAACTCCAACTCCCATTGTCATTGTGACACAGCACTCCACAGCACACAAGTGAACACTGCACACTGCACACAACGAAATTGAATTTCTGCCTCACCCGTGCAAGGGGGCAGCCCTCAGTGGCGCCCCATGGGGAGCAGTGCGGTGGGACGGTACCATGCTCAGGGTACCTCAGTCATGGAGGAGGATGGGAGAGAGCACTGGTTGATTACTCCTCCCACCAACCTGGCGGGTCAGGAGTCGAACCGGCAACCTCTGGGATGCAAGTCTGACGCCCTAACAGCTCACCCTTGACTGCCCAGGATTATAGGTTATCTACTGTACGTGATGGAGTTGTAATCCCATGTGAGGGATCCAAGTGATAGGTGAAGCTTAGATGATGGAGCACACTGGATGAGAGAAGCACAGTTGTGTGAGGGACACCATGGGGGTGAAGTGCAAGTAAGGGGAAGGTAGCGTGATATTGACCATCACTAGGGTTGTGGGTGTGCTCTGACTGTCCCACTTATGATCCAAGCCCTTTGGAGTAGAAGTCAGAGCCCTAGGTTAACTTATTCTCAATTACCTCTCCTCCTCTCCAGTGATTTTGAAGGAGTTGTTCGCTTAAATGTGACAGCTATGTATGCCCAAGACAAATTTCTCTTATTTGCAGCAACTGAATGACTCCATGTACTCCATGCCTCTTCTTGCAGATCCAGAGGGGGATGAGGCACTCCTTGGGGCGAGCACAAGTTGTGATGTCTTTTCATGCTTCGTGAATGGCAGATACAGGAGTAGTGGGACTAATGCCCCATTCAATTTCATTCATCCCGTTTCAGTGACTGACAGGAGGACAGGGTGGAGTAGTATGGGATCCTGCCTCAGTACATTGGCTTGATAATGAGGGGGCACAATATGCCATTGTGTGGCTTCTGATGTAGATAGCAAAGACTCTATGACTAGGACTAATCGCTGCAAAACAACTCCATTGCTTTCGCTACATCTGCAGCAAAATTACAATGTAGTGCCTGGTGTTATGTAGTGTCTAAACATGTAGTGGTCAAATCACTGAGTAGGAGGAGCTTGATAATGATTGGAGCCTAACTATCAAGAAAGTAAATATTTCACAATGACATCAACCTGTCTTTTGTTCCACCTTTCACCTTTCTACCGTTCAAGGATTTAATCTAAACAAGGCAATAAAATCAGCAGACAATAACTTCCCAAAACTAGATATTCATATTAGATGAAGGTACATTCAGGCATACAGACTTATCTGTGTATAGTTTTGTCATAATGGAAGAGGTGGGCTGAGGTGAACACATTTCATTGTGCATAAGCAATTGAAATAAGACAAAACATTTCAATAGAAATTAGCCAGTTAGTCTGTTAATTGGCATGAAAAACAATGGTTGTAAACATGAATTCAGACTACACTGAACTGCCTGACTACACTGACTACCTTTGATTATAATTTTAAATTTGATTACATACATTATTTCCCCATGTATGAAAAGAAAACATATAGCTACATAATGTTTTTAAGAGTTCACCTTGTTTAATCAAAGATATGTATATCTCTGGTGACGGCGGCCATATTGGATTCCTTCATTTTGAGGCATTATAGGATTTTTTTGAGCCTGGTATACGACAGATTTGAATTGAGCATATTTCAAAACCCATGGAAATGCTGTATACCAAACATGAACACTATAAAAAGGCACTTTGTCCTGAAAGAAAAAATATGGACACAGAAGTGTACTATTTTTGGGTCAGAAATCAGTGCTTTTTTAGAGGCGTCATCCCATGTTCTACTGCCAGTAACTAAAGAATGGAAATAGGTAGACACAAACTTCTTTTTTTCAGGTGAAAGTAGACAGTTCAGTGCAGTGTGTGGTAGTATTGGTGTTCACAAAGACATCAGACATTATTTTCTGTGGATCTTGAAAGTTTGATCATAATGCTAAAAATCGTTGACAATATGAGGCTCCCTGTTTTAAAAAAGCTGCCAGCCAGTTATACAGTGTTGGGAAAGTTCATTTTGTACGTGAACTAGTTCAAGTTCAAGTTCACAGCTCTCAGAATGAACTAGTTCGTTCATAGTTCATATTTTTTCAAAATGAACTAGTTCTTTCATAGTTCACATAATAAATGAACTAGTTAATTTCAGTTCATCCCCCCCCCCACCAAAAAAATAAAATAAATCAAAATTCATTGAAAAAGCCCATATAAATGCTTCACAGATAGCCAGTATTTAATGGGTGAATTAATGACATTGACAATTAACAATGATGATTAACAATGACATTGCTGGATATAACGGTATTTTAGTTGTGCATTAGAGCAGCGGTTTATTATTAGTAGTAATAGAGAGTAGGCCTATAGTCCTGAACTGTGTTTTCTGCAGTGTTGGGAAAGTACATTTTCTACTTTGTTCAGTTCACAGCTCACCCCCCATGTTGAAAAAAAGTGTAGGCCTAAAGCCTAAATTAGTTTTAACAATGAGATTGTTAGATATTAGTCTACTGTATTTCAGTTTTGCATTAAGAGTGGTTTATCAGTAGGCCTAGTAGTCCTTTAGAGTGTTTGTTATTTACTGTCAATGGTTTAGACACTGTGTGTGCTGCGCGATTTCACTTCTTTTCTGTTACTGTATGGACTGGACTTAAATCGGGTGCGTGGAGTAACGTTTGTTCTCTGTCTCATGCGCAAAATTTGCCATCCTGCAACATGCCAGCAGGCAGCTTTCTCTTGTTGTTGGTGCTGCGCGCGGCGCATTTTTACTTAATCAGTGAAGCGAGAGCACTCCACACATATTCCGAACGCCCAGAAGACGGTCGCTAGAGGCGTTAATCTAAAAAGTCACCGGAAATCAGAAAACTCGCACACTGCTGGCTGGTTGCTGGCCGCTCTGACTAAGTAGAGCGCCTGCTGTTCTTGGTCCCGCCTCTTTGCACGAGACTAAAGACAGTCGGAGAGAGAATGGTGTCTGACGCTGTCAGAGAGAATGGATAAGAGAAATAATATTAGGCCTAGACTCTCTGACATTGTGTTCAGTAGCGGTTTCTGCAGGAATATTACTGAAATCTGGTAACTACGGAATGAACGGAATGAAGAACTAATGAACGTTCACGTTCACGCTCCAGATGAACGCGTTCATAGTTCGTTCATCATCTAGAAAATACTGTCCGTTCAGTTCACGTTCGCTCAAAATATGAACTCGTTCATGAACTTTCGTTCATTGAACGCGTTCGGGTACATCACTGCAGTTATATAAGCATTTTCTTCAAATCTGACCTTAAATCTGATGACAGAATGGGGTTCCCCATATATGAAAACATAAAAATAAGTCTTATTTTCACATTCATACCTTGTATAGTCAAAAAGAAAAGGGATTGCGAGATTTTAACCTGGTGTCGGCGGCCATATTGGATTTTGCCCGTTTGAGGCATTTCCGTACATTTTTGCGCCCGGTATACAACAGATTTGGATTCAGCACCCTTGAATACCCCTAAATCAGTTGTATACCAAAAATTAACACAATTTGCCTTCAGGGTTCATCTTTTGGGAAAATTGACCCTGACTATAGGATGTTATCCCAGCCGGGTTGTCAGTCAAGTGAAAAGAAATCCCGCACACTGTCCATTCCACCAACAAACTTTAATACAACGTTTCGGTCATCCGACCTTCTTCAGGTAAAGTCAGCGCTGGTTTTCACTTTGGGCCAACTTTGGCTTTGGAGATAGCCTACCAAAAGTAGGGCCTACGGAAGATGTCTGGACTAAGGCGCAGTAAGTTAGATTGTCCCCAATTACTCTCCTGACTTAGTGACCTAGCCTACCTCTTTAAGAATTATATTGAGTAGGCTACATAGTCTAGCCTATTGACCCTTGAAAAAACGGTCCTTTTAAGTGTCGAAAAAAAGGGAACAACCGTTCTTCGCCTAGCCTGCAAATAAGTGTGAGGTCTCTGGACTCTGGAGCATAGCTACAACACCTGTAGATCCCTAAAAGAGATTCCTCTCGCGGAAGATGTAGGTAGGCATTTGAACTCATCCAACTAGACCCACGGTGTTGAGTTGTTGAACTCGTGTCTTTTAAGCCATTGATGTGCGCAGCTATTCTGGACTTTACGGTCCCATTCACTTCAATTCATTTTTTCGGTTTTACAGATTTCGGACTGTGCCGACGCCGCTGTACTCGTGCGAGGAAAACAACAATTGTCTCGGGTGCTAAACATGGTCATGGAACGGCTTGCTTAACCAGAATGGTGTGTGTTGTGTCATTTCGAAGATAATTAAAGAAAATCTTATTACAATGGGATTTCTCATAGGCATGGTTTTGCATGTCTCTTATCTCTTTTCATGTTGACTGAGCTATCACCGTTACAAGTTTACAAGGTGCACAGCGCACATATGTATGCATACAAAAAGGAAGAATACATTTCACAGTGTAATTCTGCAAATAATTCACTTCAAAGTTAAGTGTTATTACATAGGCACCATGGTCATCAATATGTGTGTAAGAACAAGTGAAAAAACAAATTGGTCAGTTTGTCAAAGACGGTAGATATGCACCATTATACACAGTATTCATCGAAATATGCTCCTGAATGATATGCTGAAGAAATACTGTAGGCACAAATATCAATTTACTGAATTAGCCTAATCATGACCTATCAGAAGTGAGGTAACATACACGAGTGTAAAAGTTGACCATTGAGGGGCCTTGATCCCACAACCTGTGGAATGGCAGGCATGACTCCATCCACTAAGCTACCACAGTTTCAGTAAAATTTCTTTGACCAGAAAAGTTGTTGTTGTGCACATTATCATAGCACTATAAATCGCCTACAATCTTTGCTTCATCATACTTCAGACAATGAGATAATGGTGCAGGGGTAATATATTTTATATGATTTATACTGTTAAAATGCACGACGACGACATATTTGTCTGGTCATAGCATTTCTTATGAAACTGTGGTAGCTTAGTGGATGAAGTCATGCCGTCTATACCATAGGTTGTGGGTTCAAGGCCACTCAGCATTCAACTTTTATTCACGTGTATGTTACCTCACTCCTGATATAGGCCTACATTATAAGGCTTATTTGTGCCTTCGGTATGTCTTCAGCATATCATTCAGGAGCATATTGCGACACATACTGTGTATTATGCTACATATCATCCACAGTGTCTGCTTTCAGAAATGAATCATTCTCAATTTGCAGAAATTAATCATTCTCAATTTGCACGGCCCTCTCCTCTTCTCTCTATATATGTTGCACCTGGGCTCCATCATCAGAGAGCACAATGTTGATTTTCATAGCTATGCCGATGACACTCAACTATATATCTCTGTCGAGCCTAGCCAAACCACTGCCATTCATGCCTTGACTAAATGCATGTCTGCCATTACAGATTGGATGAACAGTAACTTCCTAAAATTAAATGAAGATAAAACTGAAGTGTTGCTCATTGGGCCTAAGAAAAAACGTGCAAAACTCCACTCAAGCCTAGGTGACCTAAGCATACACATTAAAGATAAGGTTACTAGCCTAGGTGTGGTCATAGACTCGGATTTGAGCTTTGAGCCTCACATCAACAAGATAACAAAATCTGCTTTTTTCCATCTTAGAAATGTCAACAAAGTGCGTGGCTTGGCCCCCCGACAAGACGCTGAGAAACTTATTCATGCCTTTGTCACCAGTAGGATAGACTACTGCAATGCTCTTTTCTCCGGTCTCCCAAAAAAATTAATTGACAAATTGCAACTCATTCAAAATTCTGCGGCAAGAATCCTAACAAGAACCAGAATGAGAGAGCACATCTCTCCTGTCTTGGCAGACCTGCACTGGTTACCTGTCTCATACAGAATCGACTTTAAGATTCTGCTCACAGTATTTAAAGCATTAAATGGACTTGCCCCTAGCTATATCTCAGACATGCTCTCTTTTTATGCCCCTGCTCGAGCTCTCAGGTCCACTGATGCCAAGCTGCTAAGGACCCCCACCCCCCCCGCAGAAGAAGATCGGCGACGCCGCGTTTGCCTGCTATGCGCCCAAGAGATGGAACGCCCTCCCCATCGAGATCCGATCAGCCACCTCCGTCGACTCCTTTAAGAAGCAGCTGAAGACCCACCTCTTCATCCTTGCCAACTCCTAGCTGCCAAGGCGTCATAGTGTCCCAGCCGCCGCAGCGCCCTTACTACTCGCAATCCAGCCCTGGCAGGGGGCTCCCCTAGGTGGCCGCTGGTCTCTGCCTGAGGTTTCTTCCTGACTACAGGGGGTCTTTTTTCTCAGACCTCACTGAGCTTTTTTTCCCCCTCACAAACTATGAATCAAGCGAAAGGGAGTTTTTCCTCACCCCTGATGCCACCAGGGGCCGCACCTGAGCGCCCAATCTCTGTGTGACTATCTATGACTTATGATAGGCCCAGCCACTATGGACCTTACACATCTAAGAATCCTGGTCCTAACCTACGTTGACCTTATGACTCTACATTCTCTGTCTATCTCTTCTTCCTCTGCCTTCCTGCTTTTTCTGCCTCTCCTCTATACCTCTCCTTTTAAATCTATCTCTAACAATGTTTTTTCCCATTTGTTAAGCACTTTGAGTTACATGCCTTGTATGACACAGTGCTATACAAATACAATTATTATTATTATTATTATTATTATTATTACTAATGCCTTATTACATATGTGGTATTATCTGTTAACTTCAGAGTTACTTATTTTCAGAATTACAGAAAGTTCTGATCATTCTGCACATTGTAAGATGAAATGGTGATGACGCAGTGAACATGCTAAGAGATATGAAACCTGTCCAATCATGCAAATGACATCCCACTATAATAAGATTTTATTCAATTTTCTTCAAAACAACACAACACATTGCAGAAATTCTTGTAGCCATCATATGAAGAGCTCTTTTCCAAAACGCTATATCCACCATTTTTGACTTTTTGCATTTTAATATTGGAATTGACTGTTAAGAAGTCCTATCATCTATGTGTGAATTCTTGCCATTCAAATGTTTTGAGAAAATACTTTTTAAACCTCTATAAAAATCATTTTGCAATGCAATTCAATGGAATGCCCAATACAAAAATGTCAATTCCCCAACATTCTATAAAATGGATAGATCTCATTTTGGAAAAGAGCTCATCATATGTAGGCCTATAGGATATAATGGAAGCATTTACACATTGTCAGCAGCGCAATCACCCTTTTCTCACAGACCCTTGATGTGCCCTACAGACAGACTTGAAGTACTTTGTACATGGGCCCATCTAAAACATGCAGTACAATGTTAAGATTTTGTTTGTTAATTCTTAACCTACAAACATGGAAAAGACAGAGGAGATGGAAGACATTGGAAACTTCTTGAATGTAGCAATCCCATTACAATAGAAACAACATGAATTGTTTGCCAATTAATGACTATATGTAGTAGCCTAGCCTATAATGCAACCTTTGTTATATAGCCTAATAGTGAGTTAAATTGAATCCGAATGTCTCAGCGTGCCCTACAATATCGCCCCCCTGTGGCCACATTAGCTAATGAAGATAATGTTGCTTGAGTGATATGTGGCATGTGCATTATTGAGGAAAGAAACGTAGGCTATGTGCCGTCAGTATTTTTCCTTCATATCATTCAGAAGCATGGTGTGATGCATACTTTGTACTATGGTGCGCATATCTACCATCTCCTCTTTGACAAACTGACCGATTTGTTTTTTCACTTGTTCTTACACACATATTGATGACCATGGTGCCTATGTAATAACACTTAACTTTGAAGTGAATTATTTGCAGAATTACACTGTGAAATGTATTCTTCCTTTTTGTATGCATACATATGTGCGCTGTGCACCTTGTAAACTTGTAACGGTGATAGCTCAGTCAACATGAAAAGAGATAAGAGACATGCAAAACCATGCCTATGAGAAATCCCATTGTAATAAGTTTTTCTTTAATTATCTTCGAAATGACACAACACACACCATTCTGGTTAAGCAAGCCGTTCCATGACCATGTTTAGCACCCGAGACAATTGTTGTTTTCCTCGCACGAGTAGGCCTACAGCGGCGTCCGCACGGTCCGAAATCTGTAAAACGGCAAAAAAATGAATTAAGTGAATGGGACCGTAAAGTCCAGAATAGCTGCGCACATCAATGGCTTAAAAGACACGAGTCGGTGTTGATCGGTTATGCATTTTCAAGCAAAGTTTGAATGGTTTCACTTTCAACTCTAGCGGTAAATAGCCTACATTTGGAAAGCAGGAAGTGTTAGTGCGCCTATAGGCTACTGCAAGATAACAAATTGCATAGGCCCTATGGCCCAATATCACTAAAAAAATGAAACAATAAATAAGCAAACATGCGTAACAGTAGGCCTTATAGGCTACATTGGCAAAAACATTTTCTTATCAGTTCACTTGTCGAGCTTCAATTGTTCCAGCGCATGTCCTCAGTAGGCCTACTCATATCATCATGAGAAGTTGCCGATCAAGTATGTTTTTGTTTATGACAGCCTAGTTATGACAGCCTTATAGTAGGGTCGAGGTGCAGGCTCAGAGTCCAGGTAACAACCCTGGGGGGACCTCAGGAAGGATAGAGGACAACCGATTAGACCTATCCAGTGACCACTAGAGGGCGAGAGATCACCATCAGCCATTCATCTGGCCTTGTGTTCAGGAGGAACAGTGGTAGCAGAGAAATAAATAATAGGTAGGAGGATGTAAAATATATTTAGTTGAAACGTCTGCCTCATTCTGACCTTATATGTGCCGGGCTCACCTGAACCCAATTTGCTTGAAAAAGTAAATTTTGTGCTATTCATTTTTGTAGCAGACATATCCAATAGAGGACATGCAAGACTGATTTAATGGTAGTCCGCAAGTGCTCCTTTTTCCAGATTAAACTCATGAAATAAAGGCCTGTGTTGTGCTACAGTTGGTGAACAGGAGTGGGTGACAAAGGCCCTTATTTATCATACTATCGTACAATGGAAAACATCCTTAAATTGAACGTACGTTAATTTCTGTGCAAAGCTTGGCATTTATCAAATTTCATTGTGATTGCAAGTATGTAAATGAGGGCCAGTGTCGCCATGTCAATGTAGGAGAATGGTTGAAAGACAGTGTCTGAATGAACGAACGGCGTTGCACGGAGCCAACGTTACAACCTTACTGTCACAAAAACTGTAATGACAAAGTCTTTGGCTCTCCACAATGTCAGCAATGTTGTTATGATTTGTGTCTTTTTTAAGCTAAGATTAAACGGGCCCACCGGCGGGCATATCTGCACAAAGAGGCGACATAATAAAGTAATGTCTGTGCTCTTCATTGGTCTGGCTGACACAGATTTGTCAGAGGAAAAAAAAAATATGACCATATTAAATTGAATGATGTTAACTAAAGATTGTGTTTTGATCACCTGATAATGAGCCCATTCAGAAGCAAAACGCTGCCTTCAAAAATGTACTCTCACAATTGTTTTCTCCGCAAGATCGTTTACTTAATTTGTGATTGCAGGAAACGATGGTGCTTGCTTCAGCCTTGACTCTAAGACTATGACTGAACTGATGAAGAAGAAGCAGGAAGCGGAAGAAAGAAAGAGAAGAGCAGAGGAGAGGATGATGAAGGTGAAAAAACAGAGGGAGACTATCAGATCATCAACAGGTGAGACATTATCAATAACTAAAAGTATTTTTTATGTATTTACAAAGATAGTAAATAAGTAACAGATGTAGGCCTACACGTATAGCATATTTCTTCTTTCAATCTCAATGACTCACACACACTCTCGGCGTTTTTTTTTTTTACAGAAAAGCTGCACTGTAGTGTGATTCTTGTATTTTATTTTAGTGGGTTAGCATGACAGACAGACGTTTCGGCCTAAGCCTTCTTCAGCGTCTGGCTGTAGGCAGGGGGAAGCACCCTTTGCACCCGAAGACCTTGTAGAAAAAAAAAAAAATGCTTTTTTACACTCACACTCACACACACACACACACTTACACACACTACACAGAGAAGATCATATTTTGCAGATCAATACATGGCTCAGAGAATGTCTCTTTCTGTTTCCCGAAGGTGTTCCACACATGAGAGAAATGCACACTGTCACTTACATGCAGAAATACACACAGACACACACACACACACACACACACACACACACACGCACACACACACAAACACAAAAGAAATGCACAGTCTCCCTGACACATACACAGGTTCCGACTGCAGTGGCCAGAGGGCACTAAAGAGCCAGACTTCCAGCTGCTGTTCAGGGCCACTCAGTAACCCAAGCCGTACACACGCACGCACACACACACACACACACACACACACACACACACACACACACACACACACACACACACACACACACACACACACACACACACACACACACACACACACACACACACACACACACACACACACACACACACACACACATAGCCCTTCCCAGAAGTTTTGACGCCTATCTATGTTGTTGGGAACAACAGCTAATAACCTGACTTTTAATTACGGTAATCAGTAGGAGAGGATTTACGCCACAGACCCCTCTAAAATGTGAAGCCAGGTGGATCTTTTATCTAAAACTCTGCATCCTAGGGGTCTAAATGATGATTTTGATCTTACTTGCTTCCTCTAAGTAATGTTGTGCTTTATAGATTTTCTGATTTTGTCTGTTTGCACTGAAGAAGGTCTGGTGACCGAAAATGTTCTGCACTTTTGGGTAGCACCTTGGTCACTTGAACATATGTCAAGCAATAAATCAATTATTGCATCGGCTGCTGGTGTGCGAGTTCTACTCTTTGCTTCTGTGGATTATCGCTTTGGAACTAAAGCACCCACAAGGACTGGAGTTACTGGCGCGACACCCCTCTGTCCTT